>NC_056728.1:1233567995-1233579567 GCF_019279795.1 Protopterus annectens
ACTTAGAGAAGTCTATGTTAAAAAGTGTTAACTCTTCTGTCTGAGTAACTTCGCACTTTTGCTGTCAGATACGGCTCACCTGCTGCAGTAGGGCTCTTCTATGAGGGACACATTGTATTGTGTCTCGTGAAGTTGAAGCTAGTGCATCTTCGGCTATGAGGCACAGAGTGTCCCTACTTAAATTAGCTCTGATTTTTAAGTCACTACAGACTACATACCTCTGTAGTTCTCCCGGATCTGCTGCATGGTTGTGAGCAACAGATTTCTCAAGTTTATCGCCATTCGGCATTAAAATGGTGACAGCTCTTCCTTTACAACTATCAGTACTTTTATATTTACATCCCCAGTACCTCTTGCTGCTTCAAGTCCTTTCACGATGGTAGAGGTAACAGTCTATCACTAAGATTTCCTTTCCCTTTTGTGACTTTACTGTGTTATACATGCTTCCTAGAACTCCCAGGGTAACTACTTCCAATTCCGTCATGTTCTCTTCAGTGCATAGCACATTAGAGGGCAAGTGACATTTACATTTAGTTATTCATGTGTAATTGCTATGATCAATTAACTGACTTCAGAGGTTTCATGTTTTGTGTATAATTTAGGTACAGACTTGAGGAGTACTTGTTTTGATTTCGTACTTAGTTGGCACAGTGATTTCACAGGTATTTTATATACCGTCGGTTTTACGATACGTTGGGATTGTAAGCTGTCGAATTTATGACTTTTTGTTCTTTTCGGTTCTTCTGACATTTCAAGCTTATCAAGTAGACCCATATATATATATATGTGTGTGTGTGTGTGTGTGTGTGTCTTATGTATATATATATATATATATGTATATATATATATATATATATATATATATATATATATATATATATATTGTATAGCTGTGTATAGACATATATACTGTAGATATGTACATACACACACACACACACACACACACACTCACACACACACACACACACACACACACACATACACGCACGCATACATATATTATACATATACATACATACATACATACAAATAGTTCAAGCACGGGCATTACTGCCCTTCTAGCTTGCCAATTTATCCAAACATTTTTCCCATAATAACTGTCCAGGCTGTTCTTAAAAATATCTAAATTAGTATATGCTTTAATGTAATTTGGTAGTCTGTTCCATGCATCAGCTTCTCTGTCAGAGAACCAATCATTGCACTTCTCATTCCTGTAGAATCTTCTACATAGGTTATCTGATGATTCTCTAGTACTTTTTGTTAACCCCAAACATTCCCAGAGGTAGTTGTCAATAAATCCCCTATATACCTGAATAAGTGTGTGCGTTTGTAGAATGTTAACAGATAATGTATAATGCATATGTGCATATGTATATATATATATATATATATATATATATATATATATATATATGTATATATATATATATATATATATATATATATATATATATATATATATATATATATATATAATGTATGACTTTCATTTATATAATATATAACTTATCCTTTGCTGACTGGGTTAGTCCCATTAGGCTAGTAGCCTTTTTTCATGGGATACTTGAGGTGGTAGTTATACTAGAGGAAATTTGGCCAAGCATCAGGGAACTTCCTCTACTCTTTGGAGCTGCTAGATGGTACTGAAGGTTCCTACAGCAGCAAGGAAGATGGCTTAGAGAAGTAGCAGCAGCAACATTGAGAAGGGTAGGAAGGCTATGGAGAATTTTGAACTGGAAAGTGAGAATTTGGAGAAAATGGTTTGGTATAGGCCTTCAGAATGTAAACAAAGATTCCTGTGTGGTGGGTGTTTCAAATGAGCAGCATTTAACTGTCTCCAGAGAGAAAGAAGTAAGTGTGTCTAATGAAGTGTTTTAAATAAAAGAACCAGTTTTGGGAGGGCTTGCAGATAATACTAAAAAATTTAAGCAGGGTGATCTAGGGGACAACTGCTGTTTCATGGGGTGACATGGCAGATATTTTTTCAGAAGTGCTGAGGATGGTAATGTGGGAATGGAACAAGGTGATGTGGCAACAAAGAATGCAGCAGTTAAAACTTTTACAGCAGTAACAGAAAGTAAAAAAGGAAAGCGGCAACAAACTGAGGAGTCTGGTTTTGTGGCAGTAGATAATGCAGTAACTAAAACATATACAGCAGTGACAATAGGCAAAAAAGACAGCAGCAAACAAACTGTACTTACAACTGTTTTTAAAAAGAAGAGAAGACCAACTATAAGGACAAGAACAAAAATGACACTGTAATAGACAAATATGCATATAAAATTTGGTAACTGTTCATGGTTTTAAAGCTTAAGAAGTTTGTTCTTTTATACATACTGGGACACAAACATTTTGTGACTTAACATTTGAAACCTGATGGACTGATGATGATACTTCTTGAACTATGTAAAAAAGAAGGACATTAATCTGTGGAACCATTATTTGTTTTGTGTTAGTAATTTAAATGTTTAAAAAATGAGTTAACAGTTTAGAACTGATAAACTGGAAGACGAAGATGTTAAAAAATGCATGCAGAGTCTGTGTGAAACTGTTGATAATAGTGTGAAAGTTACAGATGAGAAAAACTTATGGAATGGAGGATTGAGGCTGAAATATGAAAAAAAAACATGGTGAAACACCTGCCATGTCTTATTTTTGTGCCTGGTCATAGAGGGCCATTAAGATATGCTAGCCAGCCTAAATTATGTTTATTTTATGGGGACTTTTCTTATTTAATTAATGACTATGACAAGGTACAGTGTAACCAGTGTGGGGAGAAAGGACATACAGCAAGAAGGTGTGTGCCTGACTGCAAAATGCAGAAAAAGGGGACACTTTTGGATGGATTGTCAAAAGCAAGCAGTAAATATTGAAAAAGAATGGGAAAGGGAAGACAACATACATGAGGAAGAACAATACAAGGATGGAGGAAAGGGTAAACTAGGTGAAGAAGATACTGTAGAAGAAGAAAAATATATAGATGGGAAAATGAAGAGAGAGAGGTCAGAAAAAGGGATTGATACTAATATTGTTTTAAGTTCTAGCCAGCTAGACTTCTAACTGTGTGATACCTTAAACCTCTTGCATTGGGGGTGTGGCCAAGGATGAACACAGGATAGCAGCAGATTTCTTCAGCTCCACCAATTTCATTACACTGATAGGAATTAATTGCTTAAAAAATTAATTTTTGAAGTAATTTTCTTTCTAAATATGTTTGTTTTATATAGTTCTTGAACTATATCTAAAAAAGAAAGGAAATTTTAACAATATTCCTGTCAGAAATCACTTTGGAAATTTTCCTGTCAGTTTATCAGTCTGAAATGAGTTCCAGTAAGACAAATTCTCAAGACTCCAGCATCAAGAAAGAACTTCAGTCTCTGATAACTATAATCCAGCAACTTACTGCTAAGATGGATAAAATAGATACTAAAATTGATACCTTCATAGAAAAAACTACAAAACAAATAGACTTGTTACATATAGACCTGCAACAACAGAAGATCCAGATGACAGGCATAGAAGAAGCTGTGAATGACATGGAAAATAGAATCCAAGAAGAGGAAATCAACATTGAGTTTCTGCTGAAACAAAATACACATTTACAAACAAAGCTGGATGATCTGGAAAATAGATCTAGGCGCAATAACATTAGGATTTTTGGACTGCCAGAAAATATTGAAGGTAACAATATTACTTTTTTAACAACATGGCTCCCTAAAACTTTAGACTTACCAGAAGCATTCTCTTTTGGTATCGAAAGAGCACATAGATCTATAGCTAATACTAACTCTAACAAAAACTATCCTAGATCAGTTATAGTTAGATTTCTATCATCTTTTGATAAAGAGATGGTTCTTAAATCTGCTAGGGCTAAAGCTCCTGTTAAGATTAATGAGACAACTGTGCGTTTTGACAATGACTATGCTTCCTTGGTAATAGCTAAAAGAAAAGTTTTTCTGCCACTAATAAGGGAGCTTAAAAAAGCACAGTTTAAAACATACCTTCTGTTTCCTGCCAAGCTAAAAATCTTCCTTCCTGATGGTCCTAAAATTTTTGATGACTTAGACTCTGCTTTACTGTTTATCAAAAAAAATAAGATTTTGGATAAAATAGAGGAAATGGAATGGGCTAGTCCTTCATTAAAGAGACTCGCAACTGAAACTTCGTGGAAGACTTCAGAGAAGAAGAAGAGACTAAAAAACAAATGATTTGTTCTGTTTTTTTTTTTTTTTTCTCTCATCATTTTACTTCATTATTAATCTTTTTAAATATAGTTCCTGCATTTCCAGAAAGTCACAAATACACAAATATTCTGAAAAAGATTTAATCAAAGTTATTCTCTGTGTGCAAAGAAATGTTTTGTTTCATAACCAGTCAAAATATCTGAGGAACTAATAACAAGCTATTATTCAATTTGTTTCTCTTTCTGAAAAAGAGAAGTAAGGTCAGTAATTTGATACATTTTTTTTTTCTTTTTTTTTCTCCTTTTCTTCTTTTCTTTGTTTAAACAATGACATTCTATTTAGATTATGTAGTGGGTAAAGGGTGGGGGAGGGCAGGGAGAGAAGAGTAATGAAAATATGATAAATGGAATAATAACATATTTATTCCTTGTAAAAAGTTTATATGTTCTTCAAATGCTATTCCTAATTATACTTTCTTGATTATACTGCTTATGCTTGTTTGTAAATAATCTGTCATGCTTTAACTAATAATAATTAGAACTAAATAATAGTAAATAATATGTTTTATTTTTAACTCTATTAATATAAACAGTAAGTAATATTCCATTGTATATACTTCTTATAGCTTTCTCTTACATTTTTTATTTCTGCTTTACACTCTTTTATTTTCTACTCTCTTTTCTTTTCTTTATTCTTTCTCTTTATTTTTTTCATATTAATATATAGAAATGCTTTTGATCATATAGACACAGTAAATAATAAGATTTGCATAAAATTGAGTTGGGATAAAAATATTGAGTTTTATTACTTATTAATAACTTTGGGCTTAATTTCACTTACATAGAGGCTGTAATAACCTGTAAAATACATGTGAAGGTTTTGTCATGTTTAGATGCATTTACACTGCTAAATGAATGTTTGTCACTAGTTTTAACAAGTTTCCGCCAAAATGTTAAGGGAGACAATCTGGGATGTGGGCTACCTCATGAACAGTGTCCTCGAGTTGTTTCAAAAGCTTCAACTCTCAGAATTCTCACAGAGAAGCTGAAAGCAGTCAATTTGACCTTTGACCCAGATATCACACTGACACATCGCAGATTCAGGAAGAACACTCTACCAGTAAGTAGAACTGATGCAAATGCGACTATGTGAAGGAAAATGAACTCTTTAACATTTAAATGTGAGTTATTTTATATAATTACTTAAATATCTACGTTATAATTCATAAAATATGTCAGTTATAATGATTTTAAATGATGCAGTTTCTTGTAGTAAGTAAATGTCTTTAATTTAGAAGGCATAGAAAATGAAACATTTATTCAAGTGTTTTTGAAAATCTACTTGACTGCAGCATACTAATCTGTGTTAAAAACTTATATTCCAAACATATACATTACTATAACTCATTTAATTCATCTGACTGACAAGCATAAATAACTTTATAACTCTATTCTGGAAGAAATTGTCATGTGATATATTTTAAAGCAGTAGTATAGACATACAAAATACAGATGGCTTTTTTTACAATAATGCAAGTGTTTCTGAGAATTTGCATAACTATGCAGTATGATTTATAACAATTTCTATAAATATAATATTTTATTCTATTGACAATAATGAGTATGAGTAAAATGCTCATATACAAGCAATTCAAGGTTTTTTGGAAGCTGTTGACTGCTTTTACATGACAGAAAATAGATGCATCTTAATATATGTAATGTCTGAATCATATTAGCCAAAGTTTTTGATTTAAATGAATGTTAGAACTTATTTTTACATACTTTGAATAAATTAATATGTAAATATGCCTTCCTTTTTTTTTTCCTGTCTCTTTCTTTCACTCTCTCTCCCTCTTTCACGTCTTTTATTTCTCTCTCCTCTTGGTTCCTAATATCAAGATTATTTGAATGCTATTTGAATACAAGTGTATTATATTACATAGATGTATATAGTAGTATGAATAGTTTAAAAAAAAAAAAAAGTTTATTTTAGTTTATATGATGCTGTTTTATCAAATGTGTAGTCTTGTCTTGCTAGATAATTGAATTGAAAGCTGTTAATTTAAGTTAAATATAACAGTATTAAATTGATAAGGTGGTAGCTGAGGTACTGCTGCTTAGGGTAGGGGGTTAACTTGAGTGGTAAATACTACTCTAAGTTGGAGTTTTTAACTCCAGGCTGGATGCAAGGTTTAATCCTTACATTATTTTCACTTGTTCATTGTTATATGTATATAGTTTTGACATCCACAATATATGTTGTACACTCATTGTCACTACAAACAAAATTGAATCCTATACAAAATCCCATAAGAGATTCAATAAATACAGCTATATTTAAAGGTACACCTAAAGGAGGAGATGTAACATTACTTATGTTGTTATTTGTTATTTTGATCATAAGATTCTTAAGTTTTAAAAATGCCAAATGACATCTTTAAAAGGAATTTCTTTAAACATTAATGGATTGAATAATCCATGTAAAAGGGCAAGCCTAATAAGATACATTAATTTACATAAGGCCAACTTAGTCTTCCTGCAAGAAACCCATCTCTTGAAAAAGATATTGATAAACTAGCCGCAAACAAATATACAGTATTGGTTAGTTCAGAGCACACTCAGAAAAAAAGAGGAGTGGCTATTTTATGGAATAAAAGTATGCCCATTCCTAAAACCATTAAGTCTTATCAGGATGACAAAGGAATGTTTTGTATGGTTACAATACAAATTAATGGGAAGACTTACACTTTAATTAATGTATATTGGATACCTGGAATTGTTATTAATACAGTGAAACATCATCTTGATAAGATCATATCATTCTCTATAGGAGATATTATTTTAGCTGGTGACTTTAATTGTATACTACATGAAAGTGATACTACCACTATAAGAAAAAGAAGAATTGCATCTAATGCAAAACATTTAAATGATTTTGCTAATTCTTATCATTTGAATGATATTAATAATCAGATAGATTCAAAATCATTACCATACACCTTTTTTTCTAACAGATACAAAACTTATTCAAAAATAGATAGGGTCTTTATTTCTAACCAGATGGTAACAGATTTAATTAATTCCAAAATCATTTCATGTCCTATATCTGATCATAATTCAATTGTTTTTGAATTCATGATAAAAAATACTCATAATGTTCAGATCAAAAGGATACCAGCATACTTAACTCAACTAAAAGACTATAAAGAATATATACTTTCAGAAGTAAAACATTTTTTAGACATAAATAATACTCCTGAAGTCTCCATTGTCTATGTTTGGGATGCCTTAAAATTATATCTATATGGGCAAAGTATCAGATGGTATAATAATAAAAGGAAATCTTGGGATAAGGAATTGTTAGATATTCAAAGTAAATTAGACTCTTATAAACATAATAATAAAGAAAATATTATGGACAAGAAAGTTATTGAAGAAATAAACAAACTAAATGAGAAATACAAAGAAATTTTAACTCATAAAGTTAAAATAACTTTAGAGAAATACAAGTTTTTGTCTTATTCAATAAGCCCCAAATACTTACATAGACTTAAAAATAAAACAAAAGGTTGAATAAACAAAACCATATCAAAGAAATCTTTTCTCTAAGGAAAAAGAAGAATGTTTCTAGTATACCAGAAATACTAGATGAATTTAGAAATCACTTTCACAAAATTAACCATAATAACATTAACATGGAACCTAAAGATAAAATAAAGGAGTTTATAACCACAAACATGAATAAAAAGCTTAATAAACAACAGATTAAACTATTGGACAAAAGTATTTCATTTACAGAGGTTATTACACAAATAAATAAGCTTAAATCAAACAAAGCACCGGGTAATAATGGTATTATACCAGAGATATATAAAATCCTTTCTAAAAGTACATATTCATTAATACATAAGGTTTTTATTTTGGCCCAAACTGAGTTAATAACCCCCCCATCTTGGCAATATACATATATTTCGCCAATTTTAAAACCTAATAAAGATCCAATTAGATGTGCTTCATATCGGCCCATCTCATTACTTAATGTTGATTATAAAATGTTTATGAGTATTTTTGCTGATAGATTGAAGACAATCATCCCCGGCATTATAGATATAGATCAGACAGGCTTCATTGTAAATAGAAATACTTTTGATAATATAAGAAGAACTTTAACATTAATTGATTTTGCAAATAGGAAAAAGAAAGATTTAACACTTATTAGTCTTGATATAAGTTCAGCATTTGATTCAGTAAGTTGGGACTATCTGTTTACCTTACTGAAGTGCACAAACTTCTCAGATACATTTGTAAATCTAATTGAGCATTTATACAAAGGAACATTGGCTTATATTAAGGTAGGAACATATGTTTCACAAAAATACCCATTTTTAAAGGTACAAAACAAGGATATCCACTTTCTCCACTATTATTCACTTTAGTAATGGAGCCTTGGGCTAATTTGATCAGAAACAGTACTGACATAGAGGGTTTTGAAATAGATGAAAATACAACATCCAAAATTCTACTTTTTGCAGATGATGTTCTAATTACATCAGCAGGATCTAATTCTTCTATGCAGTCTCTATTTGATAAAATTATGAATTTTAAAAGTATTTCTGGTTTAATATTCAATGAAGAAAAAACTAAAATACTACCTATATATACACGAAAAAATATTCTCATTAGTGATTTTACTAAATATGTACCCAATTCAGGTCAGATAACTTATTTAGGTATAATACTATCTAAATATATTAAATCTATTATATATAATAATTATAATGCCTGTTTTCTTAATATACAAAATCTTTTTAATACCTGGAATAATATGTTTTTACTATGGAGGAGAGACTTACAATTATTAAAATGATAATATTCCCCAAGATTTTATACTTAATACAATCAATAATACTTCCACCTACAAAATAATTATCAAGAAACTGAATACACTAATGTTAAATTTCCTATGGGCACCTAATAGACCTAGGATTGCATTAAAGAAACATACTAATAGCTCGTCTCAAATGGGTATTTCTTTTCCAGACTTTAATTTATATACTATCTCTTCTATTGTAAAAGTTATTACTTTATTAATAGATCAGTCATATGTCGCAAAATGGAAAGATTATTGGGAGCTAATTAGTATGCACTTCATTAAAATCTCCTTAACACATAAAAATATGATTGTAAATAACTCCATGTTATGGTTACTAAAGGAATTTTGTACTTCACCTATTACACCTAAACATATGGTTTGTTACCCATTAAATATTATTATTAGCTATCGTAACTTTATATTCGTGCACCCTAAGTATAGGGAATGGAATTTTATTATATTCCCTATAATGTATACTCAGGGTATGCTTTTGTCATCTACTTCTGAAGGAACTCATTTAGCTATAGATAATGATCTAAAGTACTGGTATCAGTTGATATCTGATAATAAAGTTAAAAATCTAGATTTCTTAAAACAAGAATTTGATCTAAGAGAAACTTGCTGGTTAGAGGTTCAGACCTTTAGACAACATCTCATTAATAAAATAGATCTAATGTCTATAACAGTTAAAGAATCTATTCCAACACTGATTGATTACTTGATATTAAATTTACAACATAAAGTTTCTGATAAAGGTAAACTTTCATACATACATAAAATTATCAGACAAGAAACGTTTTACAGTGTAGATACATACTGGAATTATTTCACTTCTATTAATGGGGACCCACCAAATCAACAAGATAAACAATATATATTGGAATCTGCCAATAGAACTACGTCTTCCATTGTCTGGAGACTTTATACATGGAAATTTTTAAATAGATCTTTTATACACCTTTGATGATGAATAAAATAAATAATAAAGATAATCTATGTAAGAGATGTAATGTAGAAATTAATGCTGACTGGGCTCATATGTTTTATGACTGTATAAAATTGAAAGAATACTGGAAGTCAGTTAATGAATTTTTGCAGTCTCTTTTTACAGATAATTTCATTATTTCTAAATCTCTTATATTATTCAACACACCTGTACCTCAAAGTGTTAAAAAGGTTAAGCTTTCCTTGTTATGGTCTATTCTAGCAGTGGCTAGGAAAATAATAACCAGAAATTGGATTTCAGATACACCTCCTTCGTTCAATTAATTTAAAAATGTTATGAATATAGTGTGCCATATGGAAATAAACACAATTAGGTCAAGAACAACTAGAAAAACATCTTATTATAATGTATGGGATAATTTACAAAATTTGTTAAAAAAATCCTAATTTCAATAGCATGGTATTTTAGTTTAATTAATTGATCTGATTGTAGTGGATGTCTTTGTAAATACTTTAGTTGTTTTGTTGAATGTTATAATCATATCTATTTTTAATTACTTGTATAAAATAGTTATGATATTTCTCTTGCATGTTAAAACAATAAACCTGTTTTGAAGAAAAAAAAAAACCTCTTGCATCAGAGGCCTCAAGGGATATATGCAAATTACCCTTTAAGGATATCAGGTGTTTCAGCTAAATGGCAATTCTGAATGTCCCTGACCTTTTCTTTTACTTTCATTTTTAAGTCTATTTATGGACAATTTCAGGCCATTAAAGGGGCACTATGCCATTCTTTTTTGCTTGAGCAGTTTGTTTACATTTTAGCACTGTTTAAGTCACATGATCACCCAGAGGCAAGGTTTTCAAACTGCCTTCTTACCATACTGCAGGTCAGATTACACAAACTCTCAGCAGGGGTGGCTTTCTTAGAGGAAGTGTGAAAAGGTTGCATTTCAAGTATGTCCTTTTCTGTTTACCTTCCCCCATCTATGGCAATTAGATTAGCTGGAATCACTGCATTTCACTCAGCTAGATAACCTGTCTTGTCACACTCAGAACTGTTGCCTCTTTAGCACTGAATTGCTATGTACTTTATTTACTATGTACTTGTTTTGATAAATTAAGTCTAATAATTATTCAGGCCTAGGCAGTAGTATTTCGGTTTCATGTTTGTTACTATAAATCTTTTTTCATGCACTGGCAATTATTTGACTCATGGCTTGCTGTTGGTGTTGCCTGCATTCATTTAGCTGCACTTTTATAATCAAACACATTTTTCCTCATTTTACAGCACAATATTGCTTTGGCCAGTTGTGCTTGCAATAAAAACTGTCCAGTATCTAACAATCTAACATGCTTATGTGTGTGTATATATATATATATATATATATATATATATATATATATATATATATATATATATATATATATATATATATATATATATATATATTCCCTGTTTATCTCCCAACAGTCATTTTTGAAATGCAATCTAAGCACTGTTCTAAAGGTTTTTTTTCTCATTAGCTCTTGCTGTATGTTATCCTTCAGACATCATAGCATCACTA
>NC_056728.1:1234185067-1234223344 GCF_019279795.1 Protopterus annectens
GGGCTTGCATTTTAAACCGACACCTCCTTCTTTACTTGGGCCTAAATCTCGATCCATGCCTAAAAAACAGATGCCCCAGGCCACATGCTCAGGCTTCTATGCCTAAAAAACAAGTAAGAATGGCTGAAGATCTAATAACTCTAATTAGGGGTAGCCAACCCCCTCCCCCCAAGAAGCCTAGGACGGAAGTTGAATATGAATCTTCTGATCAGGATTCTGTTTCTGATTCTTTTGATGATCTGGATTTGCCCTTATCTACTTATGAAGATTCTGATGCAGAGGACTCCATTCCCTCCACTTTCGCTCCTGAGGATTTTTTCTTTTCAGGAAACCTTCCATACTCTAAGGGAGCATTTCCACTGGGAAAGCCAGGATTTTTCTGATTCAAAAAAGAGGCTTAGGGATTTCCTTCTCCTACTTCAGCATAGGCCTTTAGCTGTTCCTCCTGTACTGGACATTGTTGTTGCTTTTTCGGAATCTAGTTTGGCCCCTGATTTCCTGCTTCCTGCTCCCAAAAAAACTGACAGATACTACAGGGTCTCTGAGTCCCACAAGTTCCTTTTTTAAAAATCCTATTGCAGATCCAGAGACTATTTCACAGGGGCCCAAGGGCATTAAGGCTTCTGCTAAAAATCCTACCCCTTCTGATAGAGACTCTAGGGCGCTGGATAGATGGGGTAAGAAGGTTTACACTTTTGCAACCTTGGCCATTAGAGCTTTAAACTGCCAGTTTCATATGTTAAAGTATCAGCAACATGTTATTGTACTGCTTAAACAGAAAATTGTTATTTCCTGACTGTGTGGAAAATAAAGAATTACAGGATTTTATGCATTCTGCTGAACAAATTGGAATACATACTTTGCAATGTGGTTTTGATTCATTAGAGGCCTCTTGCAGGGCGGCTGTTACTGGGTCTGTGCTCAGAAGGCTTGCTTGGCTTAAGGAGCAATCTTTGTCTGATCATGTTAAAGCTAAATTGTTGGATGCTCCTTTAAATCAGGACCGCCTGTTTGGCAACAAGGCTGAGGAAGTTCTTAAAATGATGGAAGATAAAGCTAAATCTATGCAAACTGTTAAAGATTTTTTTTTACAAGTTCAGCCTCCTAGATTTAGTAGGCACTGGCCCTCTAAGAATTGGTCCTTTTTCAGCCCCTTCCAGGTCTTCTCAAGCCAAACCCAGACACAACAAAAAACCCAGGTTTCCGTCCCAGGGGACACAAAGAACTAAGCAGTGGGGGGCTTCCACTTCCAAATCTGGGAATAAGACTCCACCCTATGGTAAACTGTCTCAATGACTTTCTTTTAAAATTTCCAAGCACTTATCAACTGACTGCCCCTTTTGGGGGAAATACCTTTTGGGGGAAATATTGCTCTTCGTGCAAAGAATTGGGAATGCATTACCCAGGACAAATGGGTTTTAAATATAGTGTCCCAGGGATACAGATTTCACTTCCACACGTTGCCAACACCAAGCGGTTGCCCGGCCCTACCCCCAAATCAGTGGGCAGAGGCCCAAAAACAAGTACTTTCTCTCTTAAGCATGGGGGCTATTCAGCTGGTGCCAGAAGCGGAAAAGGGACACTGTTTCCACTCAAGACTTTTCCTGGTACCCAGAAAAGACAAATCATGGCATCCTGTCCTGGACCTGTCTACTCTAAACACCTTTTTGGAGATTCCAAATTTCAAGATGCTGACTCTTCACCAATTACTTCCTCTGCTAGGCAAAGATGCCTGGTTGGCAACACTAGATTTAAAAGAAACACACGTGCACATCCCAATCAGGGAATCTTGCAGAAGATACCTACGCTTCAAAGCAGGCTACACGCACTATCAGTTCTCTGCACTGCCATTTGGCTTATCTACTGCACCCAAGATATTCACAAAGTGCCTAGTTCCAGTCATTGCATTTTGCAGGCAAAGAAGTATTCAAATATACCCATACCTGGACAATTGTCTAATTCAGGCAGAAATCCAGGACGTACTTTTGAATCATCTGGCCTTTGTACAAAGGGTTCTAACTTGTCTGGGATGCACCATAAACTAAAAGAAATCACACCTGGTATCCTGTCAACAAATTATATTCCTGGGAGCAAGCTTGAATACAACTTCCCAGATGGCTTACCTCATGCCAGAGAAACAAATTCATTTGACAACCTACTTCAAACAAGTGGCCACAAAAACCCTGCTTATCTGCAAGACAAATACTGCAAGTCTTGGGGTTCATGGCCTCCTGCATTCTTCTAATTCCATATGCAAGACTGCATATGAGGAAACTACAGTGGTATCTAAAATGCCTATGGTATCAACATTCTCAAGACTTAGAGACAATGATTCCTATCATACCTTGCCTATGCCTAGAGTTCCTTTGGTGGGCAGAGACCTGCCACCAAAACAAGGGACTACCTTTCACACCACCCCCTGCCACCCAAACCCTAACAGATGCATCAGACTATGCATGGGGGGCTCACCTGGCAGGGAAGTGCATTCAGGGCAAATGGAACCCAAGTCAAATGCACCTGCATATCAGTCAAAAAGAAATGAGCAGTACAGAATGCTCTGACAGTCTTCAAGGACCACAGTCTTCCAGAACAATTAATGGTAAAGACGAGCAACACCACTGTTATGTTGTACATAAACAAGAAGGGGGGTACACATTCTTACCCCCTCTGCAGACTAGCCATTGTGGAACACAGCCTTGAACTACCAAGTGCACCTACAAGCTCAATTCCTGCCAGGAAAATTAAATACACTGGCAGACGGACCAAGCAGAAACCTCTTGGACCCACACGAGTGGAAATTGGAGCCAAGGATTTTCAACATGTTGACAAACAAATGGGGGAGCCCAGATATAGACCTGTTTGCCTCTCCTCAGAACTACCAATTGGACAAATTTTGCACAAGGACTCCCCACAAGCCTGGAAAGTGGATGCTCTGTCCTTCAGCTGGAAAAACCTATCAGTCTATGTCTTCCCCCCTCTGCCCTCCAACGTACTACTAAAAATCAAACAGGACAAACCAAGGATGATTTTGGTTGCTCCAGACTGGCCACGCCAACACTGGTACCCCCTCCTGCAAAGTGCATCACGGTTATCTCCATGGCACCTGTCTCAGACTCCTTCCCTGCTGTCTCAGCAGGAGAACCAGATTCTGCACCCCCAGCTTCTAACACTGAACCTTGCAGCCTGGCTAATTACTTAATCTCTCCTTTACCATCCCTCAGCAAACCTGTGATGGATATCATTTTAGAGGTAAGGAGGCCTAGTACTAGAAAATCTTATGCTGAAAAATGGAAAAGATATTCTGTGCCTGGAACCAATCTGAAGGGATGAGCACAGCAGCACCCAGTTTACCTCAGATTTTACAATACTTAACTGAGATGCTTCACAAGGGCCTGTCTTTTTCCTCCATTAAAATCCACGCCTCAGCCATTTCAGCTCATTATAACATAGAACCACCCGTCTTCTCTCATCCACTGCTCAAGCAGTTCCTCAGAGGGGCCAAAATTTTGAGACCACCCAGGAGACCTCCAACCCCAGCCTGGGACCTTAACTTTGTCTTGGAGAAACTCACTGTACCTCCTTTCGAGCCAGCTGCTACTGCAGACTTAAAATTTCTTTCTTGGAAAACAGTTTTCCTTTTAGCAATCACTTCAGCTACAAGGGTATCTGAATTACAGGCCCTTATGGCAGTGGAGCCTTTCATTATCTTTCATGTGGACAGGGTGTCCCTCAGAACCAATCCATCCTTCATGCCCAAGCTGGTATCCAGTGTGGCTCTTAATCTACATTCATTTGCCAACCTTCTTTCCCAATCCACAGACTAAAGGGGAACGGATACTGCATTCCTTAGATGTGCACAGACAACTTAGATTCTACTTTAACAGGACTAAACCTCGAAGGAAATCTGAACAACTGCTGGTGGCATTTGCTGCAGGGGCAGAGAGGGGAAGGCTATTTCAAAGTAGACCATTTCTAAATGGATAAGCCATTGCATTCATTTGTGCTATAAGCACCATGGAAAACCTATCCCCCAAGGGATCAGACCTCACTCAACCAGGGCTGCATCTACCTCTACAGCCTTTCTCAGAGGCGTCCCTACCAGGGACATCCTAGAAGCTGCTGCCTGGAGTTCTGTACATACTTTCACCAAGCATTATCATTTGCCAATTTTCTCTAAATCCAGAGCTGGCTTTTCCACTGCAGTCTTGCTGGGCCTTATAGCTGGCCCTAATGCTGTCTAAATTCCTCCTCCCAACCATAGCTTTGGGGAATCTACCCAAATGTAATGACTGCAACAGTGAAACACGAAGAACATAGTACAGTTGTGTGCACTTACCATAAATGTAGATGTTAGAGTGTATTCACTGTTGCAGTCCTGGTTACCCTCCCTCCAGCCCCCTAACTTCTTTTGACTATACCTCTACTTTCCTTTACTATGCTTAAAAGTATTTTTGGTGTATTTGCTTTTTTGTTGGAGGTATATCTTTGTACTTTTATATTTAGTTGCTTCCCATTAGGGGGGCACCTGACATCTGGGGCAAGAAAATACTGATGTAATGGCGTCGGCTGCATGTTTTTATACCCCTGACGACCTGACATCATGGAAAAAGGGACAGCAACCGATGCAGGACACAAGACTTTGTTAATCAGGCCGACTGAGGGCTACTGCAAGCAGATAACCCAAATGTAATGACTGCAACAGTGAATAATACACTCGAACATCTACATTTATGGTAAGAGTACACAACTGTACTTTCTTTCTCCTTGTAATCTTACCAAGGCTACTTTGCATTAATATGTTTATTGGTAATTATTGCAATAAAATTTGCTTTTAAACTAGTTTATTACTGACTCTCTCTTGCTTTAACAAAAGACGTTATCGGTGTCTGACTTGGTGGAGTGTCCCATGTATGGAATTATGCTTTGTAGAAGTAGTCACATACCTTTCAACTTCTTAGAGCAAGAAATCCGGGCAAAGCCATAAATTAAAAGTGGGACAAAGGCACAAAAATTGGGACAGTTTTTAAATATTGCTCTTACAAACTTAGAAAGTTTGTAGAATAACAGGTTTTGTATTATGAATTTTCTGAAGGGTATGAAGTCTGTCATTATTTTCTAACTTCAGTCTTTAATGATTTACCACTAATTTGCTTGAAAACCACAATTTTATGAAAATCGGACCAAAAAATATGAGGCCAAAATCTGGACATTCTGGGAAAATCTGTATAGCTTTGGGGGGTATGAGTAGTCATCGTAACTGATTTAAGTGCTTAAAAGCAGAAAATATAGTCTGTGGTATAAAGTGCTTAAAATAAAATGCTGTGGTGATCCCCTTACACTCTTACATAGAGTGAAAAATATTGGTTTGTCCTGACTGTGACCAGGAGTTTGAGTAGCAGGGAGAGTCACTGCAGGAGCCAGCTTGAGGATGGGGGGTTTTGTGCAGCTAATAGCAACTGTTTTTCCTCCATTTGTTCTTTTCCCAAATGACATTCTCTCCTGTGTCTTTCATTTTGTCTTTATGTAGTATAACCTATTGGTGGTGGCCTGTTTTTCCAAAGACTAACTTTCCTTTGATTTAAAAACTTGCTTAATATTTTTATGCATATAGGGCTGTACATAATGTTCTTTGCTCATTTCTTTGCTCTGGCAGTTGCCCATTTGTGATCCTTATTTTTTACCTTGTCAGACATGCCTGTCATATGCTTCTATTTGTGCATGTATTCCATATCCTGAATCAAGTAATATTAATCTTAAGTTGTGTGGCATTATATTTTGCCTGTATATTTGGATGCCCAACAACCATACTGCTCAACCTCTTAGTGCAAAACATCTGGACAAAGCCTGACAAAATGGGGGGGGGGGGGGGGCAGAAATAGAGACATCTTAAATATTGCTCTTATAAATTTAGAAAGTTGCTAAGTAACAGTTTGTTTGTTGTAACATACATTTTCTGTAGGTTGTAAGGTCTGAAGCTCAAATTTATGTCATTATTTAGTGATTGAATCCTCAGGTCATCCCAGTGATTTGCCAGAAAACCACAAAATTTATGAGGAGCAGACCTAAAATATGAGCCATAAATCTGGACAGTTGAGAGGTATGCCAACAACCCTGTTTCTTTACCAGTATTAGTTATTCCCATTACTGTCTCCTTTTTGTTATCCCAAAGAAACTACTTGTTTTCCTTTTTAATTTTCCTCTGTATTTGGTGTCTTGAATGATGCATATAAGTTTAAGCTACATAAAGAGCCAGCTAAATCAGACTTTATAGCCTGTATCTTAAGTAAGTTTCCGTAGTCTTGTCTTATAATTCTGAGTAATTTCTTCTCATTTCTTTAGTTTAATGATCCGACCTCCTATTTCAATGAAATCCTACAGCAGTTGATAAGGTTCCAAATCATGCGTTGAGGCACAGTTCCAAACTATAACTTTTGTTTTTGCTTTATTTTATATCCTGTTATACTACTATATTTCAGTTTATCAATGTACTTTTTGTGTCATGTTCCGGCTTAGTAATATATTATCTGCTATTTCTCCATTTATATACAATTATGTTGGTTTGGCTTATGTCCCTAGCCAATAGCCCCAAATATAAAGCAAAGACTAATGGTGAACATGAACAGCCTTACCAGTTTTGTTGTTGTAAGGCCAAATGGTATAAATGGCGCACCAACACACTTTACCACAGATTGAGCTCCTCTGTAGATATTAAATATTAATATTTTCCAGGATTATAGAAACCCACATGCCTCATGGAAGTTATTCATAATTTCTCAACTCCCTCTACCAAATACTTTTTCACTATCCAGTCTACTGACATTAATATATGATTATTATTGTCCAGTGAATCTCTCTGAATCATAAGGGTTAGGTTAATATTGTCAAATGTGTACCTGACATCAATAAATCTTCACCAATAAGTCTTTTGTTCTGCAATAGCTTTGCTATTCGTCATGATTGAGAATGGAAATGGGTCTCTGACCACAATGAAGGTGTTCCTCTCTTCCTTTGGTGTAATTACCGCTGTTGCTGTTTCCAAACCAAGGGCACACTCTCGGCCAGAAAAATATTAGTGAAAGTCTGCCTAGTACTTTTTTTATCTCCTTTTTTCTACACCTCTAGTGGAATCCCAGCATTACGAGGAATTTTCTCTGTATTCTGATTTATTATTGGTTCTTTAATTTCAGTTTCCTTTATTTTTGATGATAATACCCCTCTTTGTACTTCTGTTAACCAAGGAAGGTGTCTGAAATGTTACTTTTTAATATGTATTGCTGTCAACCTTTGCATCTTGTTGATACAGTGTACTGTAAGTCACCATTACATTCATAATTTTTGTGGGTTCATTTCTCCCCTGCACGTTCTCACAGTTATCCTTTAAACTTGCCACGTACATTGAGCTGATAATTTGGTTGCTCTGTGGTTGTTAAACAGTTGTTTCAAAAGGATTGTTCTCTGTTGGTTCATATTATCTAAGTTCCCTTGCATAGACATTTTAGCTTTGTTCAATTCCTGCTGTGTTCCACTTGTACTTTTTTTGCTTATCTAATTCTTTACTTTGTAAGCCTCCTAGTTACCTGCTGTGGCTGTTATTCTGTATCTCTCTTTTTTTGTGACCTTTGTAATGTTCAGTTTACAGTTCTTCCAGGTCTTTGGGAAGGTCTTTACTGCTTATGTTTAAATCTGGTGAAATTTCAGTTAGTTTGATCTACGCAGTCATTAATTGGCTTACTTTTTTGAAGGAATACCGAAAAAGTACTAGTGTTTATCACAAATTATGTTTTCTTCCTAACCAAACTTAATTTGTATAGGTGCATGGTCCAACACAATGACCACATGCATGGTTCATAGCACAGTATAGTATTTTTGATATATGAGATGTATCTAATCTTGCCCAGGAACCATATTTTGCTGTTCACTTAATCCTGCCTTATTTTATTGCACTAGTAAGCCCTGAATGCATACATAGATTTCTCTAAGTATCTTCACTCAGCCAGTATTCTGTGGTATCTTGGCCCTCCAAAGACATCTTCCTTTTTCCTTAGTATTCCAGTGTCCTGCTATTATTGTAAATCCTTGATGAAAGGGTATAACATCTCCCATAATATTTTTTTTATCTTGTTTATAATTTTACACCCTGGCAACAGTCTCATAAATCTTCCCTGCCTGTCCTTCGTTTGCTGCTCAATCTTTTACTGTACCCTTTATAATTAATATCCTTCTATTCCAACAAAGAAACTCTCCTTCCCACTTTTTAAGAAAGTTTTGATTTTTCTATGATTCGGGTGTGTTCCCTGAAGCATTACTTGTGCATTATTGCTGTAAACATTGCTCAATACAGTCTATTTTTTTCCCATCTGCAAGCCCATTTATATTGTAAATCAGTAGGTCAGATTGTGTCATGGTGAAGATTATATTTTATTCTACTTGACTAGTATTCTTTGTCTGTCTGTCTGTTGCAAATTGGTCCTAGTCTGTTCTATATCTATGTGTGACCTCTTATATATTTGATTGTAGTAGTGTCATGATTGAACTATGGGTGACCCTGAAGACTACTCCTTTGGGGAAACTTTACATACCATGAGGGAGCATTTCCACTGGGAAGGCCAGGATTACTCAGATTCTAAGAAAAGGCTCAGAGTTCCTTTTACTACCCCAGCACAGACCTCTTGCTATTCCTCCTGTTTTAGATATTGTGGATGATGTTTACTTGAAGTCTAGTTTAAACTCTCTACCTCCTGCTCCAGCCAAACCAGACAGATAATACAGAGTATCTGACTCACACAAATTCCTTTATAAAAGCCTTGTAGCTGACCCAGAAACAATTTCCCAGGGTCCTAAGGGAGCTAAAGCTTCTATGGCTAAAAATCCTGTCCTCTGAAAGGGATTCCAGAGTCCTAGATAGATGGGGAAAGAAAATATGCACCTCAGCAACTCTGGCTATGAGAGCATTAAATTGCCAGTTTCACATGTTGAAATATCAGCAATTCCTAATGTCTCAGTTAAAAAAAAAATGAGCACACATTCAGAACAGTCTGAATTCAAGGAAATGCAGGATCTGTTGCATGCAGCTGAACAGGTGGGCAAACATACTTTGCAATGCGGATTTGATTCATTGGAAGCTTCCTGTAGAGCAGCTGTTACTGGCTCTGTCATACGTAGACATGCTTGGTTAAAAGAACAAACCCTTCCTGACCATGTTAAAGCAAAATTATTGGATGCACCTTTACAGCAGGGTGTATTATTTGGTGTCAAAGCAGAAGAGGTTTTAAAGAAAATGGAGGCTAAGGCAAAGTCTATGCAAACGGTGAAGGATTTTTTGCAGGTACAGCCCCCTCGTTTCAGCAGAAATTGGCCAACAAAAAACTGGTCCTTTCCAGCTTCTGACAGATCACAGAGGGGCAAATACAGAAGCCCAAGGGGCAGAGGTCAGTCGCAGGGCCCTTAAACCTCGCCAATGGGGTACTGCTACCCAGAAAGGAGGAGAAGACAGGCCCCAAGCTAGCAGGAGACAAACACAATGACTCTGTCCTCAAACTACCAAGCAAATCTCTCCTGGCAACTCCCTTGGGAGGAAAACTAGCATTTTTTGCAGACAACTGGCACATCGTCACAAAAGACAAATGGGTTCTAAATATTGTCTCTCAAGGATACAGATTCCACTTTCATACCTTACCAAGGATCAAAGGAATGCCAAACCTGCCACCAAGTCAATGGGCAGAGGCACAAAAACAAATTACAGCTCTCATGGACATGAGAGCCATTCAACAGGTACCTACACAGGAGCAAGGACAAGGATTTTACTCAAGACTCTTCCCAGTCCCAAGAAAGGACAAAGCATGGAGACCCATTCTGGAGCTTTCAATTCTGAACACCTATCTGCAAGTACCAAAATTCAAGATGCTAACACTACAGCAGCTTCTTCCCATGCTGGGCAAGAATGCTTGGCTAGTCACTCTGGACCTCAATGAGGCATACCTGCATGTCCCTATCAGACAAAATTGCAGAAGATACCTCCGCTTCATTGCAGGTTCAACGCATTATCAATTCTCCGCACTGCCCTTTGGCTTATCTACTGTGCCCAGGGTATTCACAAAATGCCTGGCACCAGTAATTGCATATGGCAGACAGAGGAATTCAAATATACCCATACCTGGACGACTGCCTTATTCAAGCAGAAAGCAAGAACATTCTTTTAAAGCATCTGTCATTTGTCAAACACCTTCTAAGTTGCCTAGGGTACACAGTAAACGAAAAGAAATCAAAACTAGTGCCCCCACAAAACATAATATTCCTGGGTGCCAGCTTGAATACAACGGCCCAAATGGCTTATCTCACGCCAGACAAGCAACAACAGCTGTTTCAATATTTCAAAATAATGGCAACAGAGACCCATCTCCCTGCAAGAAAAATTCTGCAGGCCTTGGGATTCATGGCATCTTGCATACTACTAATGCCATTTGCAAAACTGCATATGAGGAAATTGCAGTGGTACCTGAAAAGTGTATGGACTCAGCACAGCCACAGCTTGGAAACAATGATGCCACTCATTCCCTGCCTTCAACCGGAGTTTCTATGGTGGGCTCAGGCATGTCACCTCAACAAGGGTCAGCCTTTCACCTTACCCACAGCCAGGCAAACTATGACAACAGATGCATCGGACTATGCCTGGGGAGCACACATGGCAGGGCAGTACATTCAGGGCAAATGGACTACAGATCAGAGTCATCTGCATATCAATCAAAAAGAAATGCTAGCAGTACAGAATGCCCTAACAGCTTTCAAGGACCTTCTACACCCAGGACAACTAATAATAAAGACGGACAATACCACAGTAATGTGGTACATAAGCAAGGGGGCACACATTCCTACCCTCTATGCAGGCAAGCAATGACCTTGTGGAACACTGCACTATCTTACCAGGTTCAATTACAAGCACAATTCCTGCCAGGACAGAAAAACACATTGGCAGACGACCTAAGCAGAAACATCATGGATCCACACGAATGGAAACTAGATCCACAAGTATTTGCAATGATGGCTCAAAAATGGGGACGCCCAGACATAGATCTGTTTGCAAGCCTCCACAACCACCAACATCAAAATTTTGCAAAAGGACCTTCCATCCACTAGCTTGGAAAGTGGACGCCCTCTCATTCACTTGGAAAACATTAACAGTGTATGCCTTCCCTCCACTGCCTCTTCTAGCAAAGGTACTGCTGAAAGTCAGATTAGAGAGGCCACAAATGATACTCATTGCACCAGACTGGTCACGCCAGTATTGGTATCCAATTTTAAGGAACATGGCCCACGGCCCACCATGGATTTTGCCACAAATTCCTCACCTGCTTACCCAGCGAGACAATCAGATTCTACACAGCCAGCTCAAGACTTTAAACCTGGATGCATGGCAAATTACCTAAACAACCAGCCAACACCTTTATCGAAAGCTGTTATGGATGTCATTCTGGAGGCCAGGGGGCCCAGCACCAGGAAAACCTATTCAGACAAATGGAAAAGATTTTGTGCCTGGAACCAGGCTAAAGGCCAAAATCCCCTTGAACCAAACATCCCTCAGATTCTACAATATTTAACTGAGATGTTGCACAAAGGGCTTTCCTTTTCATCTATTAAGATCCACACCTCAGCAATTTCAGCTCATTACAGCACGGATCCTCCTTTATTCTCACATCCACTCCTAAGACAGTACCTCAGAGTGGCTAAGAACTTAAGACCGCCAAGGAGAGCTCCAACACCTACTTGGGATCTCAACTTTGTTCTGGAAAAGCTTACACTGCCACCCTTTGAACCATCTTTTTCAGCTGATTTAAAATTTCTTTCATGGAAAACTGCCCTACTGCTAGCAATAACCGCAGCTAGAAGAGTCTCAGAACTGCAGGCACTAATGGCAGTGGAACCTTTCCTCATTTTTCATCAAGACAGAGTCTCTCTATGAACTAACCCTTCCTTTATGCCAAAGGTGGTATCCAGTGTGGCCCTAAACCAAACCATTCACTTGCCCACTTTCTTCCCAAATCCCCAGAACAAAGGAGAAAGACTCCTGCACTCTTTGGACATTCACAGGCAATTGCGTTACTACTTGGATAAAACTAAGGCTTTCAGAAAAACTGACCAGCGCTTTGTAGCCTATGCTACAGGATCACAAGGAAAAGCTATCTCAAAACAGACCATTTCTAAATGGATAGGGCATTGCATACGTTTCTGCTACACACATCATGGGAAACAGGTACCTGCTAACATTAGGTCCCACTCCACCAGGGCTACAGCTACATCAGCAGCCTTTCTCAGCAGAGTGCCAACCAAGGATATTCTGGAAGCTGCAACTTTGAGTTCAGTGCACACCTTCACCAAACACTATCACTTACCTCTGTACTCTAAGACTAGAGCTGGTTTTGCCACTGCAGTTTTGCAGGGCCTACTAGCTTCTTCTAACCCTGTTTTACTCCACCTCCCATCCTTAGCTTTGGGATTCAACCCAAGTGTGATGACTGCAGCAGGGTGATCACTCAAACATCTACATTTATGGTAGGTACAAAACTGTACTTTCCCTGTGCCTCTGTCCAGCAGAGCCATTGAAGTGATCCCTGGGGTAAACTTTCTGTTTCCCATCCACTCGTCAAGGTTTCTCTTGAAGAGGGTTAGCGAGGAGCTCTGCCTAATGTAGATTGGAATCTTGTTCCAGAGCATGGGAAGTCTCTTTGACAGGAATCTATCCCTCCAGCGTGTCCTATTTATTGTTGTGGTGAGGTTTAGATCCCTGGAGCTTGTGGCTCGAGGGGGTATGGTTTTCTTTAGTTGGAGCATGTCCATCAATTCTGGGCTAGACATGGCCTTGTATGTCAGGCAGAGATCACCTCTGAGCAGGCGGTATGCAGCCGAGTACAGCTGGAGTTTCTTCAGTTGAGCTGCATAGGGCATCTGTTTGAGGCCAGTGATCCTCTTGGTGAGGTACTTCTGTGGTCTTTCCAGTTGTTGCAGGTAAGGTACATCCCAAGTGGGGCATTGTACTCTATGATGGGTCTGATGAGTGATGCGTAGAGGGGCCCAATGACCTCTTTTGATCTGGATGCAAACCCTTCTGTGATTAGATGGGCCACATAGGATTTTCTAACCGCTTTGACAATGTGATTATCAAAGGAGAGGTTACTATCTACTTGGGTCCCCAGATCCCTTATTAAGTCTTCCGTATTTAGGGGGCTACCACCTATGTGGTAGTTTGTGGGTACTTTGTTTTTTCCAAAGGGGAAGACTATGCACTTCTTGGCATTTAGCTTGAGGCCATGGTTTTGACACCAGGTATCTGTCTCAGTGAGACCCTTTTGGAGGATGTCCGTGTCAGCTGGAGAGTCAATTATAGCCCCTAGTTTGCAGTAGTCTGCGAACTTGGTCAGCCATAGTCCTCCTGTGCTTGCCTGTACCTCTGAGAAGTATATGCTGAACAGAAGGGTCCTAGGACTGAGTCCTGGGGAACGCCACTTGTAACCGGTTTAGAGTCAGACCTAGCTCCCGTAACTCTTACCATGTGGGTTCTATCCGTGAGCCAGTTGGCAACCCATCTCGTGACGTAGGGGTTTATGTTCCGGCTGGTGAGTTTGTCTATAATACCAGAGTTGGGAATGGTGTTGAAGGCCTTTGTGAGGTCTAGGTATGCTATGTGGACCACCTTTCCCTTGTCTGTAGCCTTGGTAACTGTCTCAAAGAAGTCCACCAGGTTTGGGAGGCATGATCTGCACTTAAAGCCGAACTGGGTAGGGTCCAGTGTTTGGAGGTTCCCAATGTCTCTGTTAATGAGATCCATGATGATGCTCTCCATAGCTTTGCAGACCAAGCTAGTCAGGCTTATAGAGCGATAGTTCCCAGGGTCTGTTGTGGCTCCACCTTTGTGGAGCAGAATAACCATTGCTGTGCGCCACTCTGTGGGCACATAGCCTGTGGAGGGGCTGAGTTTGAACAGTGTGTTTAGGTGAGAGGTTAGTTCATCTTTGAGCTCATGTAGGACGCAGCCTGGGACACCGTCCGGTCCCGTTAATGCTGTGTTTTTAGCTTTGGAGAGGGCTGTTTTAACCCAAGTGTCTGTGATTTCAGGGGCACTACATTCTTCTGGTATAGTTATGGGCCCTTTTGGGGGTGAAGTTTACACTGAACCTGTCTGCCAGGATGTTGGCTAAATCAGTCGGTTCAGTGTATTTTGTGCCATTCTGCACTAACTCCGAGCAGATCTGGGAATTGCCACTTAGATTCTTGACATAGCTAAAGAGTGCCTTGTTGTTATCTTTGGAGTCCATGACAATCTTTCTTTCGAAGCTAGCCTTGGATGATTTTATGAGGGAATGTAGTTTCTTGCTGATACTGATCAGGGATGTCTTCCCTTCTTGTGATTTTACTCTTTTCTGTACTAGTTTCCTCCTTCTGTTGTATAGCTTGTTTATGGAAGGCGTCCACCAGACTGGTTTCCTTTTCTTGGAGGAGTGAGTCTTGGTTTTGTTTGGGATAGCACGATCCATGCATTCTTGTAAGTGCCCGTAAAGTGCATTAGTAAAGGATTTTGCAGCTTGGACAGTGTTATCCTTTAGCATGGGGGCTTTGAAACTTCCCACCTCGGTCTTAAGTAACGTGAAGTTTGCTTTTGAAAAGTTTTTCACGGTGGTTTATTTGACCGGGGTGGTGGCGGAATGTGGATATCCAAAGTGATTAGTTTATGGTCAGATCTAACCAGCGAGGGGTTGGCCTCCAGTGTGGAACACTGGTCACCCATGGTGGTGATGACCTGGTCCAATATGTTGTCACCTCTGGTGGGGGTGTTGACCAGTTGATCCAGGGCATTTGTGTTTATAAATTCTAGGAAATGTTGGGCAAGGGAGTTTGTACTTGAGTAGTTCTCCCAGTTAATGTTTGGGTAATTGAAATCACCCAATATCAGGGTGTTTGGTAGGACATTTATGTTTCTAGGAATGCGGAGTGGGGGTCCTGGGACATGGTGGGTGATCTGTAGCAAGCTATAATTTGAATAGCAGTTTTGCCTATTGTTAGTTGCACGTGGATGATCTCTGAAGCATCATGCTATGCCACTAACCTGCAGGTGTGGGTATCCTTGATGAATATGGATACTCCCCCGCCTTTTGTATTTCAGTCTGGGTTTTGTGGCCGAAATGTATGGTATGAGTTGTAGCCTGGTAGTGCTGGTGTGCTCTCTGGAGCCTTAAACCAGGTTTCTGTTCCTGCACATATATCGATTTTGTCCATACTGAGGAGTGCCTTGAGTACGTGCATTTTGAGGTTTAAACTTCTGGCATTGAGTAGCATTACCCTCAGTTTTTTGTTACTTGTGCTATTTACAGCAGTGGGTTTGTCTTTTGAGCCTTGCCTAAAAAAGGCACTGTGGGGGTGGCAAGAGCCTTGGCCAGTATTCGAAAGCCTAAGGGTGACAGGTGCAAGCCATCTCTAGTGAAGCAGCATGGCTTGCCGAGCATGTCATCCCAGGCTGACAGACACTGGATCCCCTTTAATGACACCAGAAACTTAGCCAATTGTTAAACTTGATAATTTTTTTCTCTATACCGTGGTATCATTCTTGGTGAGGTCAGGATGCTAGTCAGGGTCATACCAGCCTGGGCTACGTGATCAGAGAGTTCATCCATGTCTCTTCATGTAGTCCAGGGGAGGTATGGCTGAGGTCATTCACACCAACATGGACAATGACAGAGTCATATTTGTACTTGTTGTGGAGTGACCTGAGTGCTTGTGCTATGTGGCTGATCCTGGCACCCAACAGACAGCTAATACTAACAGTCTCCTTGTTCAGCCTAGTGAGTGGGACATCTGTGTGCCTGACTATAGAGTCACCTATTACTAGTGTGTTGGGTATGTTATTTTGCTTTAAGGGCTGTGATTGCATGGCACACTAGTTTTGTGAAGTATGTGTTTCATGGTTTGTTTTGGGGGGTGGAGGTTGCTTGGATGTCTGCTTTGGAGGTCTCTCTTGCTTTTGCAGATTTTTATTTAGAGCCTCCGAGTATGTTTTCGTGTATTTGTGTGTTTTTTGCCCGTGCTGGTTTCATAGGTCTATGTGAGACTGGTGGTGTGATGCATGTAGTTCCCTTCTCCTCTTGACTGCCTGGTCCAGTCTTGGGTTGAGAGAGCTTAGCCTCCAGTTTGGCTGTGTAATTGCATCTCTCGCATGTATTAGTGTTTGGTGGAAGGAGGAGAGAGTTGTCTGTGTACATGAGGCAATTGTAACATTGCATCAAAATGCCCAGATTCACCAGTTGGACTGGACAGTACACCTGAAACTGCCCTTTGGACATGCCTGGACAGGTGCATTGAACTGTGTTACTGATTGGCTGGTAAGGTTGAATAGAGAGCCTTGTACTTCTCTACAGTATAGCGGGGTCTAGTGCAAAGGTTTAGCAGTGCTTGCTATGAGTTTTGAGCACGTGCCGGTATGAGAAGTGAATGGTTTGTGTGCTTAAGTTGAAAGTTTGTCTAGTTTCAAGGGAAAACTGAAGAGTTGACTTTGTGGAGCTGGGAATAGTTATACCCTAGCTAACTGGCGCGCAAAACCGTGCAAATGCGGGTTTTATAGCAGGGAAATGAAAGAGAGAGAAATCAGCCCAAAATGGCCAATAAACTACTAATTTCTGGGCTGAAACCACTCCTTTAGGGACAGATAGGCTGCTCAAAGCTCACTCTCTCACAGTGAACAGAGAAACTTCCTTCTATCCAAGTAAGGTATGGGCAAACACAGAAACTTGTATCACAGCCCTGAATTTAGCACTAACCTGAAAACTGGACTATACTAGCTTAGAAAGGCAGGACAATGTTTTTTTTTTTTTCAGAAAATAAAGCAGATATAATCACGGCCTGCCTTAGGCATAGGCGAAATAGGTGACCGCCTAGGGTGCCGTAAAAACCGGCATCATAAGGGGCGCAAATTAAGTGAGTTAGCAAGCTTTAATTCTCTTCACTTTTCAGTTGTAGCATTGCGCCCTCCCCCACTTCCATAATTAAAAGCACGATTCATCCACCACGCATGGGCGCCGGAACCATAGAGTGAGGGGGGAGGGAGCGGGCACCCTCCCACCACTTTTACAGCAGTGAGACCTATAGGATCCATGCGTGCATTGCACGCTAACATTCAAATGCAAAAGTGCACAGAAAGGAAGCTCCGTTTTATGCAGGCTGAAGTGTTCATGTACTGGAAGGAAGCTCCGTTTTTATGCAGGCTGAGGTAAGGAGTGTGTGTATGCGAGGTTCCGTTTTGTTATGCTGAGTGCGTGATATGCAGCCAAGACAGGTTGGTTTAAGTTTACCAAGTTGCTTTTTATGGTATGGGCTTGTGTGTACGTCTGTGTGTTGCTTTGTTAGAGTCTCATTGCATGCATGTGCTGCTGTGCTAGATGTGTGTGTGCATAACTTAAACTAGTGTGTGTGCATAACAAACTAGTGGTTTTGTTCACTTCTGTATAAGAGAAAAGTGCGTGTGCGTGTGTGTTTGTTGTATGAGAGCAGAGTAGGAGTGTGTGTAATTTAAAGACAAGTGTGTGTGTGTGTGTGTGTGTGTGTGTGTGTGTGTGTGTGTGTGTGTGATACCATAAATAAGTGGGATAAAGGCCAAAGGTATATGTAAACTATAGTCGACCATTGTGAATTCAACTTTAGGTGTTGCTCATAGATTTTTGAACTGTTTACAAATGATTTTTGCAAAGGCTGTGTACTACCAAACTGTACAATTTTCAGCTGTTGTAAAACATAAAATGGACATGTAAGGGAGGCTTCAGTATCTTTAATTGTTAGTGGAGGATGAGTTAGCCTGGTGCATAATTACATTATACTGTATAATAGTCAGCTATTGTCTCATTCAGTTATGGGTTGACAGGATGAGAAAATTGTCCTTAAATCATTAAGTAATGTATATTTATGAAGCTGAGGCATGAAAGAATGACATGTTACATACAGGATACAAAGTAAGCAAACTAGCTAAGCTGTCTCTGCCAAGCTTTGCAGCACTGCACAACTGGAATGTTACTGTAATATTATATTATATTATATTGTATTATATTGTATTATATTAGCATTTTTGGAGGGAGGATATGTGAGGACAAGATCATATTGAATCTTGCAGTGATCACTTATCCTAAGTAAATGTTACCATGAAGTTAAACCTTCACTTTGAAGAAACAAATAGCAATGTTGTAAATTATCTGTCCATATCAGCGTCCAAATAACCTGCGTATACACCCTAGAAGAAACTAACATGTGCTCTTTGAAAGTGAGTGGATAGCACTTAGTGTCCAGAGTAAAGGACATATAGTTCATAGCTCATAGTGATAAAGATGTTTTATAGGTAGCAGATGTGAAAGCAGCCTGTTGTTGAATGAAGGATGCTGACAAGTTGCAGTTCTTAAGTGGGGTATTTTTGCTATGAAAGTAATTCTGGAAGGGCTGGCAGGTGATGTCGTACTGTATTGTGGAGTCTACCTTTTACATAGAGACCTTTTGGGTACCTTCTGCTGGGATTCCTTCCTCTGTTCCTTTAAACAGTTGAAAGTTGTTCTCCTTCTACTCTCATATCCCCTTATCTATAACATTTTAGAAATTACAATTAATCGACTTGGGAACTATTTGGTGAGGAACAAGTTACTGATCAGTTGGTATTGTCTTTCATAAAGGACATTCTACAAATTCAGCTTTTATAACAACCTTTCTAGATCTTAGAGCTTACAAGGATTAGACATATGAATCCCAAATCTCTGACGAGTTCTGATACACTTGATAAGTGCAAGCATGATCCTGGGAGATGAACCATTTACAGGTTACCTGTTTGCATCAGAGACATAGGTGCCAAACCAGGAATGAATTTCCTGTTTCCCATCCAATTATCCAAGTTGTACTTGGATTGCGTTAGGGAGGAACTCTGCTTTACACGGATGGGGAGCCTGTTCCATAGACAGGGTAGTCTCTGGGATACATACCTATCTCTCCAGCAGGTACTGTTTATATCACAGGCAAGGTTTAAGTCTTTAGAATGGGTAATTCTGGTACTGTTTGTTCTGTGGATATGCAGATCTCTTTAATGTAGAAGTATTCAGATGAATTTTACTTCTGCAGAGATTGTGCTTATTGATTGATACTCTCTCTCAGCTTTTCGCGGTTAGGGGTCACCACAGCAGATCACCTGTCCGCTTATGATTGGTAGTGAAGTTTTATGGTGTTGAGTTGTCAGCCCGGTGCCCAACCTTCCACGGAAGGCACGCACACACTCACGCCTAGGGCCAATTTAGCATGTCCAATCCACTTACAGCATGTCTTTGGGATGTGGAAGGAAACTGAAGCACCCAGAGGAAACCCACATGACCACAGGGAGGACATGCAGACTCCGCACAGAAGGCACCCCAGCTGAGCTGAGGATCGAACCGGAGAACCTCTTGCTGTGAGGTGACAACGCTAACTGCTGCACCACCGCGGTCGTCCTTCCATATTGATTGATACTGGTGGATTGTAATGACAAGTTTGAGTGGCCTTTTATGGTTAAAATGTTCTGAAATGGTCAGTTTTATCATTACGGAGTCTTGCATTTTTTCATTGTTTGCTGGAAAAATGTTCAGAATTACAAATTTAATACATACTAGCAATTGGTACTGTATTATACAAGGAATATAGTTTATTACAATCAGGAAGGTGAATCAAATAACACATACATGAATGCATGGCCATAAAAATGTGTTCAAGGAGCCTGTAATTTGAAAATAGCCCAAAGGTAAACTTAATTCTCCACTTTCCAGATGCATTTCATTTGAATGCAGGTTTTAATTCTGTTTCAATGGCAGAAAATACCTAATTGTATACACACTGAGGTTTGAACATTGTTCATAGTAACTGGGGAGAAATAGCCAAGTAACGAAACACTGGTATGGCTGGGGAGGGGACTGCTGCAAGAGGGGCTGCACGGGAGGCCCCAATCTATTACCCTGCCTAAGGTCCCATTTGACTATGATTTTCTCTGCTAGTAAAGTATGAGAGTAGTTTACATGGCCTCTTTAAATCCCAGAAAAATACTCTATGGTGCCAGCGTCCTCTCTTTTAAGGAGGAACAGGAGAGCTACACATACTGATATGAGTAATGGGTCATGAAAATTACCATTTTCAACAGTGGGTCTTGGTCCATATAGGTTTGGGAACCACTGCTTTACACCATCTACCAGACTGCTGACAGAAAGGAGTTTGTGTTTCAGTGCATTTCAGGGAATGGAGTTTCATTTTCAAGGGATTGAGTTTCGGTGTATTTTCAAGGGATTACATTTCAAAAGATAGTTTACTGCTGCTCATGCTAAGTCCGTTTTCAATGTGGAACTGTTTTTCAAATGGCATATTGTAGAATTTGAAAGCAATGTTAGTAGTATAATTGCCTTTGGTGCAGAAGGCTGTGGATTCTACTCCCACACCATGTAGATGAAGTGCTGATATCGCAGTACCCATATGATTGCAAATTATTTGGTGTATTACAAGGAGGAATAGGGGTTCTACACTCCTGAGTTTCCTCCTTTTGTATGAGATGCCTAGTAACTATGAACTTGTTGGTTTTAGTCATTTCCTATTGCAACAGTCCCAGTTTACCAATTTTTTTAGTGTAATATAGATTAACGCAAGGGCAGCAGACACTGAATTTGTAGATGAAACATTGAGGTGTAAAGTTGTTTGCCATTAGCAACCTCTTCATTAGTTACAGATTTCTTTTAATGTGGAATTATTCCAATGATTTTACTTCTGTAGAGATTGTGTATCGAGTGATATTGGTGGATTGTCATGACAGAAGTCTGGGTTGCCTTTTATGGTTGAAATTTTCTGAAATGGGTAATTTTGTCATTGGTTTTACTTTGTTTCATTGCTTATTAAAATGTTTAAAACTACAAATTTTAAAACACATTCTAACAATTGGTGCTGTATTATACAAGGAGTATAATTTAATACAATCAGGAAGGTGAATAAAAGAACAAATTCATGTATGCATTGCCCTAAAATGTGTACAAGGAGTCTATTTTGAAAACGACTCAAAAGTAAACGTAATCCTCCACTGGCCAGATGCATTTTCTATGAGTGTTGGTTTTCATGCCGTTTCAATGACAGAGAAGTTTACTGCTTATGCTAAGTCTATCTGTGTTTGTGCTGTTTTAGTTTAAGCTACTGTACACAGGGAGGAGAGAGGTTGCTATTCTACTTTCACTGAGCTGTAAGGCTTGCTTGCCTACCCAAAGTAAATTAAACTATTTAGATTAACTTAAGCATCCCTTTGAAAGAAGGCACATCAGCTTGTATTTTCTGAGGACATGACTTTTACAGTAAAATGTGTGAAGGAGCAACAGATAAAGCAGGCTTATTAAAAAAAATTCCAGTTCACTTGCAGTTTAACTATATTACAAGGTATCTTTTCTTCCTGTGCATTTAAATAATTGAAGGAAATGACTGGAGTGGCTTTCTTGGGAAGTGATCTTCATGTGGGTGTGACTTATAGGGGTGTTTCAGGAGTATGGTGTGGGTGGGGCTTAAGGGGCGCTGGAGTACTACTTCGCCTAGGGCGCCATTTCAGCCAAGGCCTGCCCTGGATACAATATTAGAGTGGTTAAACTTGCTGGGGTTCAGTCATTCATCAGTTTCTTTAATCAGTCTGAAGAAATGTATCTTCCTTTTCTGAAGAAATGTCAAGCAGAGGTCTTTATTTTGCCTCTGAAGAAATGTCACTGAAGAAAATGTTCAAATGTAGACCAGACAAACTCCGTACTACTGTATCTATTATACTTTGTTTCAGAACAAATTATTGCCAAACAGTTAATTCTTTCAGAGCTATTTTAATTTTATTATAACACAGATAGACAGATGAATAGACTAAGGCACACTTGGTCTAAGACGTCACCCTTGAATGAAACATAACTGTCCAGTTTATATACTTTTTTCAACCAATGTTATTTTTAATGTCCTTGTGACTTGTTTTTCTGGTTTCTGTCTGTCATGAAAAAGTCCATGGTTATTTCATGCCCTTTTTTGGTTCTCGCTGTATCTGAAGACTTCACAAAAGTCTCTCCACATCATCTTTGCGTCACTTGACCTGTCTGCATATTATTTATTTATTTATTTCTGCATCTGAAAGCAAAGAAAGTCAACTTCCTTTTTTTCTGTAACAGGATGCATTTACAGTATTGCCCACAGCTATATGTTATTAATATCTAAGTTGAACATGTAACTGTTCTTGCAAAGCAAGCATATTATTTTGAAAACTGCTGTTTGGCCTTGCACATTTCCTTTCACTGTACACACAGTATATTGGGGAAAAGCATTTTAATTTACACAATATCTATCGATTCCCACTTTTTTAATTTAAGACCCATGAAAATTGTAAGACAATTTACAACAGAATATGATCTTCAGTACTTTGAATCCCTTGGTTTGTTGCAACATATGAATCCCTTGCACTCAATGCTATTTTTTTATACAATGTTACATTACCAACGGCTGTTACTTGATTAATACTTTTATTAACACAAATCTTATAATGACGATAAGAGCAATTAATGCGGAAATTATAGTACCCCACCATAGACACATAGCCATTATTACTTATCTATTTTTAACTGTTTTTATGCTTCCTTAAACAAGTTGTCAGTCTTGCAGATACACACAAGCATTTCAAAATTTTGTCAAGTTAACCCTTGCTTTACAAGGCAAAACCTTGTATTAGAAACCAGCATATTTCTTTTGCACTGCATAATCTCATTATTGCTTTGGGAAAAGAATATTTAAAAAAAGCAATTTACAGGAAAATGTGATCCTCTGTACTTAATAGCCTTTTTTCATTGTTAACAGTTACTTGTTTGACGGTTTTATAACACATTTGCTCTGTTATATCTGACTTAACTTTCCATATTGCCTTAGTGGCACTATACCAGTGAAAAATTCAGTTCCTGAAATAACACCATTTCCTATGTCCAGCTGTTTTAAAATCTTTTCCTGTTTTTTATCATGAACCTCCCTCTTTTACTGGTGATTTTCTACCATGTATACAACTCTGCACAGCTCCTCGTGGTGTCCTGCAGAGTGATACAGGCAACAGAGACACCCAAGAGAGATTTTTCCAGATTTAAGTATTTTTTTCTCTTTTTTTTGCTCTGACTGCCTTTTCCTGCCTAAAAAAAAGTGAATTTTTAACTGATCTGTGCTTTAAAAAGTTTAAATTGCATTTGCCTTCTGCTTTTTACAGTTTTTGCACTTGTTTTATATCAATTTAAGTTGTTTTTGTATTGTATAACTGTTGTAGGCTACACACTAAAGTGCGTTAGCCTGTTTATTACATTTACAGTGTTTTCTGTGTGTTTTCTGCTGTTTCCTGAAAAAAACAAAAAAAATTCTCTTTTCCCACCTTTGCTGAAATAGATTAGTCCAGATTTCAGGTTTTGCTGAATTCCGGACTGTGGTATAGTTTCCTGTATTGCCCATATCCTTACTTGGATAGGAGGAAGCTTCTCTGTTCACCAGTAAGAGTGGGGAGCTTTGAGCAGCCTATCTGTCCCTGGAGGAGTGGTCTCAGCCCTGAAACTAGTAGCTTATTAGCCGTTTTGGGTCAATTCCTATATCTTTGTTTCCCTGCTTTAAAATCCGCATTTGCACGGTTAGGCACGATTTTGCGCATAGCGCAGCATCGGGCAGCGCCGCTTAAATGGGTTTATACTACTCCTGGCTTCACAGTCTGCTCTTCACTTTTTTCCCTTAGAACTGCTCTAAATCTCAAAGTAAGCACTCTATTTTCATTCTAAAGCCTTGCAGTTGCTTGTATAAGTAATCTTATAAGTAAGCATTAATAAACTAAAGCACTACACCCTCTTATACTCCCTTTAAGTACTTGGCTCCCTATTGGTCCTTTTTGATCAGTCAAAATGTAGTTCCTTATACTATTCTGGCATATCCAAAAGTCAGTTTCGGGTTTACTCTCCAGTCCAGCTGGTGAATCTGGGAATCTTGAGGCAATGTTACAATTGCCTTATGTACACAGACCACCCTCTCCTCCTCCCAACAAGCTCAAATATATGTGAGAGATGCAACTATATAGCCAAACTGGAGGCTGAGCTCTCTCAACCCAGTACTGGCGCAGTCAGTCAGGAGGAGAAAGTAACCACACACACACACCACAAATCGCAACAGCAAACCAAACACATAAACACACAAAAACATACTCGGAGGCTCTAAATAAAAATCTACCCAAGCAGCAGAGACCTCCAAAGCAGACATCCAAGCAACCCCTACCCCACAACAATACCCACGTATCACATAATTCACAAAGTCAGTGTGCCACGCAGTCACAGCCCTTAAGGCTAAACAACACACCTAATACACTTGTAATAGGTGACTCTATTGTCAGACACACTGACGTCCCACTCAGGCTGAACAAGGAGAAGGTCACTGTAAGCTACCTGTCGGGTGCCAGGATCCACCCCATAACACAAGCCCTCAGGTCACTCCATAGCAAGTACAAATATGACTCCGTCATTGTCCATGCTGGTGTGAATGACCTGAGACGTACCTTCCTGGACTACATGAAAAGAGACATAGAAGAGCTCTCTGATCATGTAGCCCAGGCTGGTATGACCTTGACCTTGAGTATCATCTTACCCTCACCAAGAATGATGCCACGGTATAAAGACAAAATGATCAATTTTAACAATTGGCTAAAGTATTGGTGTCATTCAAAGGGGATCCAGTGTCTGTCAGCCTGGGATGACATGCTTGACAAGCCACGTTGCTTCGCTAGGGACAGCTTGCACCTGTCACCCCTGGGCTTTCGAATATTGGCTAAGGCTCTTGCCACTCCTATAGTGCCTTTTTTAGGCAAGGCTCAAAAGACAAACCCACCTCCATAGACAACACAAGGAAAAAGAAACTAAGGGTAATGCTGCTCAACGCCAGAAGTCTAAACCTCAAGATGCACGCACTCGAGGCTCTCCTTAGTATGGAGAATATCAATATCTGTGCAGTAACAGAAACCTGGTTGAAGGCTCCCGAGAGCACCCCAGCACTACCAGGTTATACCTCATACTATGCTTTTCGACCCCAAAACTCGGACCGAACCACAAAAGGAGTGGGAGTATCCATATTCATCAAAGATACCCACACCTCCAGGTTAGTGGCACTGCACGAAGCATTGGAGACCATCCATGTGGAACTAACAGTGGGCAAAACTGCCTTTCAGTTTGTAGCCTGCTACAGACCACCCTCCCAAACTCAGGAACCCCACTCAGCTTTCCTGAGAACACTGAGGAATATGAAGGTCTCTCCAAACACCAACATATTGGGTGACTTCAACTACCCAAACATAGACTGGGAGCACTACTCAAGCCCCAACACCCTCGCCCAACGGTTCCTAGAATTTATGAACTCAAATGCTATGGAACAACTGGTCACCACTCCCACAAGAGGGGAAAACATATTGGACCTGATCATCACCAACATGGGGACTTTGTGTTCCATACCAGAAGTATACCCCTCATTGGTAAGATCTGACCATAAATTAATTTCACTGGACATCCATATCCCGTCCCCACCCCCCAGCCAAGGAAACCACAGTGAAGAACTTCTCAAAAGCAAACTTCACACTTCTCAAAACTGAGGTGGAATCCTTCAAAGCCCCCTGGGCCAGTGGAAAATATGGCCCAAACCGCAGAATCCTTTACAAACACATTCTATGGACACCTACAGGAATGCATGGATCGTGCTATCCTAAATAAAACCAAGACTCACTCCTCCAAAGGCAGGAGACCTGTCTGGTGGACCTCAGCCATAAATAAGCTATACAACAGAAGGAAGAAGCTACTACATGATAGAGCAAAATCCCAAAAAGGGAAGGCATCTCTGATCAGTACTAGCAAGAAACTACGATCCCTCATAAAATTATCTAAGGTCAGCTTTGAAAAAAAAATTGCACAAGACGCTAAACATAATCACAAGGCCTTCTTTAGTTATGTCAGGAACCTGGGTGGCAACTCCCAGATATGCTCTGAGTTAGTCCAAAATGACAAAAAATACACTGAACCCACAGACATTTCCAACATCCTGGCAGACAGGTTCAGTGCAAACTCCCCCCCCCAAAAGAGCAAATGTCTATCCCAACAGAGTGTAGCCTCCCTGACATCACAGATGCACAGGTGAGAGCTGCCCTCTCCAAAGCAAAAAACACAGCATCAATGGGACCGGGCGGTGTCCCGAGCTGCGTCTTACGTGAACTCCAAGAAGAACCGAACCCTCACATAAAGTCACTGTTCAATCTCAGCCTTACTACAGGATATGCACCCAAGGAATGGCGTACAGCAACAGTGGTCCCACTCCACAAAGGTGGTGCCACAACGGACCCTGGAAACTATCACCCTATAAGCCTGACTAGCCTGGTCTGCAAAGCTATGGAGCGTATCATCATGGAACTCATAAACAAAGACATTGGGAACCTCCAAACACTGGATCCTACCCAATTCGGCTTTGTTAAGGGCAGATCTTGCCTTTTGAACATGGTCGACTTTTTTGAAACAGTCATCAAGGCCATAGATGCAGGAAGGTAGTCCACACAGCCTACCCGGACCTCGCAAAAGCCTTCGACACAATACCCCACTCGGGCATCATAAATAAGCTCACCAGTTTAAATATCAACCCCTATGTCACAAGATGGGTTGCAAACTGGCTCAGGGATAGAACCCACATGGTCAGAATTGCATGTGCCATGTCAGACTCTAAACCAGTAACAAGTGGCGTCCCACAAGGCTCAGTCCTGGGACCTCTCTTGTTCGGTATATATTTCTCCGAGGTACAGGCTAACATGGGAGGACTATGGCTGACCAAGTTCGCAGATTACTGCAAACTGGGTGCCATAATCGACTCGCCGACTGACACAAGCATCCTCCAAAAGGGTCTCACAGAGATGGATAACTGGTGCCAGAGCCATGGCCTAAAGCTAAATGCCAAAATGTGCATAGTCATCCCCTTTGGGAAAAACAAAGTGCCCACAAATTACCACATAGGTGGTAATCCATTAAGTACGGAAGAAGTAATTAGGGATTTGGGGACCCAAGTAGATAGCAATCTCTCCTTTGACAATCACGTTGCCACAGTGGTTAGAAAGACCTTCTATATAGCCCACCTTATCACGAAAGGGTTCACATCTAGATCGAGAGGTCATTGTGCCCCTCTACTCATCACTCATCAGGCCCCATAATTGAATACAATGCCCCATTTGGGATGTACCTTACCCGACACCTGCAGCAACTGGAAAGACCCCAAAAGTACCTCACCAAGAGGATCAAAGGACTCAAAACAGATGCCCTACGCAGTTAGGCTAAAGAAACTCCAGCTCTACTCAGTTGCTTACCGCCTACTCAGAGGCAATCTGTGCCTGACGTATAAAGCCATGGCCAAACCAGAATTAATGGACATGCTCCACCTCAGGAAATCCAGATCCCTTAGAGCTACACGCTCCAGGGACTTAAACCTCAGCACAGAAATAAATAGGACGTGCTGGAAGGACAGATTCATATCCCAGAGGCTCCCCTCACTCTGGAACAAAATTCCAATCCATGTTAGGCAGAGCCCCTCAATGACCCTCTTCGGGAGAAATCTTGACGAGTGGTTGGGAGATCGTAGGTTTACCCCTGGGATCTCTTCTGCGTCCCTACTAGACAGAGGCACAGTAAACTAACCTTAAAAGGGCTATCTCCTGTGACCTACTATACAGAGGCACAGTCAACTAAAGGGTGGCGAAAGCCAAACACACACTGGCTAGGCTTATAAATGCCCTAGGGCAGATAGCCTAGTATCAGCCTATGAACCTATGACCTCTGGTAATGTGTGAGTAATTCTCATTATTGGAACTGCATACTCTATGTAACAGAATTTCTTCTCTTTCATTTCTTCCTTAAAATAAGTATTATGTGTTAACTCTCATGCTGTTTTTATCTTATACTCGAGCTTTTTTACATGGCCATAGTTCTTTTGAAAACAGAATATCCCTTTTTCTATTTTTATCAACTGTCAATTTTTTTTTATGGCTGATTGTTTTACAACTCTACTTTTATAAGATTTTTTAAACATAAAACGTGTATGTATAACCTCTACAAGGACTGCGTATAATGGCATTTTTCCCTCTGTAAGGAATGTGGCTAAAAACCCAACAATTTGACTTGTCACATGCCTTTGCAAACAAATTTTACATGTCCAAAATATATTGAAATCAGGTATCTGATTATGATGTCCCTGTTCCCGTGATTTATTATATCTGAGTATCTCTCCCTATTTTTTCTTTGCATCTGTTTTAGATTGCCTTGTCTTGTTCATAGATTGCTATTATAGAAACAAATTTAAACTTTTCTAAGACTGTTAACAGACTGTTACTGTACTGATACTGTTTAACTGTTAACACTGATTTTTATGAACCAACATGGTGTGCTGCTGTTGCTTGTATTTTTATTAGCTGCAAATGTTATTTGTAATGACTCTGTACTTTACTACCTGTATGTATTGCTGTATATTATTACCCGGATGGCAGTTACACCAGTTTGACTAATGATGTTTTTGCTGTACTAGTTTGTTTATAAGACTATTTGCCATTATATTTTATGTAATACATTGTTTTGAAACTATGACATTACAGTCACTGTTTTTTACCAATATTGATCCTGTTTGCTGTATGCATAAGCTGCCTTTGGAGACATACTTGTACTGTTTATGTGGGGGTGGGGTGGGGGGGTGACCCTCTCTTATTACTACAGACCCTTTTGTCATTTTAGGATTTGTCATAGGTACTACCTTAAATGTTACTCTATTTTCAGACGTAGATGTGGACTTACATACCTAAGATTTAATTGCATTGTTTAGTTTTGCATATACCATTTGCACTACTGTAAATGTATTTACTGTATTTGTATTAACTTTAACTTTACACTGTATCTGTATTAACTTTACTTTAAATCTGTATTGCTGTGGGTCATGTCTGTGCTTATTCTGAATCTGTCCTGGCTTATTAAACCAGTAAAGTATTTTCTGTCTTTTACTGTCCCCTTTGTTTAATTAATTAACATTGAGTTTTGTATACTAACATTGTCTTCCATTGCTTTGATCCCTGTACTTTGCTGCCAACTGATAACCTGTATTTTGTTAATTTGTTGCTTTAATGCCTATTGCCTGCCATGATCTGGTATTTCATAGGGTGTACTTTATTTTTATGTATCCCTCTGTGTTTGTTCCTGTGACTGATTGTCCCTTAATGTATTTTCTTTATCTTGATTTATTTCACTATTTTTGGGTTTGAAGAAGCACTATTATAACGTGACCTATTTACTTACAAGTAAAACATATCACCTGTTTTTCTGAACTTGGTTGTATATCTGTCTGTAACCCTGGTGGAGCAGAAGCTGCTCGTGTTCATCGTTTTTGTTTTTTTATCAGACCATGTAGTACATCCCCTTCCTTTCACCACATAGTTTGCAAGCTGTTTTTGTACATTTTCTATGTGCATGTGCAATACTGCATACTTTTGTTAAACTGTCTAGCACTGTGGCTTAATCTCAGAGTCTGTATGTGTCTGTTAGGCAGAAGCTAATTTTAAAGCTGCATATGCATTTTGCAGAATGTCATTAACTGTCTGACGGAACTGCTTTAACATAACATTTTGCCTGACCAAAACATTATTTTGTTTTTTCTGCCATGCTGTTTAGACTGTCTGTTTTAGTTACGTGAGTCTAGACACTCACCTGTTTTAGCTGCTTGGTTTGCTTTGCCATTTGCCAAAGCATTTGCTGTAGCCTTTCCTGTATATTTATGTGCTTTGATTTTGGCAGTACTAAACTTTTCCTGTCTAATTTTGGGAATAAAGGTTCATAACTTTCGTACTGAAGCATGTTTTAGGGGTTTGCCAACACTGTTGATGATTCCCCTTTCCCCTTCTGACCCAAACTGGCATGTGTAAATGCAAAAAAAAAAAAAATAATAAAGCATTATTTGAAATAGACCACACAGTGTATGTCAACCATTGTTTAAATGCCAACATATTGAAACAAAATATATATTTTTTTTGTCTTGCCACTGAGGCAGAGTCTGTAATAAACAAGACTATTGAGATATATCAGCAGGAAAAATAACTGTCATTTCTGCTGAACCCTGCCCAATGTAAACCTTGCTGGGCTTCTTCTGTCTTGTCAGATTAACCTCTGTAGTTTGTGCCCTTAGTAAATGTTGTTGGACTGTATCTGATTGTTACGTTAAACCAGAAATGTCATTATGTAAAGTCTGAATGCTATGCGGAGTCTGTTTCTCTAAATGGCATTATTGTCCCTTACCACTGTCTCTAGGGAAAGTTTTGAAAAGCTGTGTAAACTTTTTTTTTTTAAAGGTTAATATTGACAGCACACTGTACTATGTTAGAACTTTTTTCTATTTGTGCATTTGCAATATTTACTATAAATAACATTTTTATGTCGTGTATGACATTAACAGTAATTGCATATAATTGTACTGTATGAAATTTAGGTGACTGCAGAAGGTACATTTAACTGTTGTATATATGAAGAACTAACAACACTAGAATCAAACAGATTGTTTTATCAGAATAGGATATATCTTATGGTATGGCTTACGTACTAGACTCCTGTGACAAAATAGACAGAAGTTAGGAAAGTTAATTTTACATTTGCAAACGCAGCTGTTATCTAATGTCTGAACATCAAACATTTTAGATTTACATTTCATGTCTAACACAGAAGGTTTAAACCATGCAAATTTATATATACAATATGTGGGCACTGTAAAATTAACTGTCTGTACTTGCATCCATGTTATAACTGTGAAGAAAGTACCGTAATTTATGCAGAAGACAAGCAGGTGATCAGGCTGAAGTCAATCTGGAAAAGGACGGTGTTTCTCTACAGATGAATTGTGGGTGGTCCGACGCAGGACAGCTTCCACGGTGGTGCTCTGTGTCCACCAACGAAGTACTGGAACTGTTTTTCTGTTAAAGCACTGGAACTGTCAGTCTGTTGAACTAACGTAGTAAGTAGTAGGGATCCCTCTGTAATATTAACTGCTGGTAACAGATATATGGTCACAGTCACTGGCCAAGGCTTGCCACTGAAGAAATGCATCTCTTTCTTTTCTGAAGAAATGTCACTGAAGAAAATGTCCAAAAGTAGACCAGACAAACTCCGTACTACTGTATCTGTTATACTTTATCTGTCTCAGAACAAATTCTTGCCAAACAGTTAATTCTGTTAGAGATAATTTAATTTTATTATAACACAGCTAGACAGATGAATAGACTAAGGCGTCACCCTTGAATGAAACACGCTGTCCAGTTTATATAGTCTTTTCAACCAATGTTATTTTTAATGTCCTTGTGACTTGTTTTTCTGACTTCTGTCTGTGTCATGAAAAGTCCATGTCCATGGTTATTTCATGCCCTTGTTTGGTTTTCGCTGTATCTGAAGACTTCACAAAAGTCTCTCCACATCATCTTTGCATCACTTGACCTGTCTTCATATTATATATTTATTTATTTCTGCATCTGAAACCAAGAAAGTCAACTTCCTTTTTTTCTATAACAGGATGCATTTACAATATTGCCCACAGCTATATGTTATTAATATCTAAGCTGAACATAACTGTTCTTGCAAAGCAAGCATATTATTTTGAAAACTCTTGTTTGGCCTTGCACATTTCCTTTCACTGTACACACAGTATATTGGGGAAAAGCATTTTAATTTACACAATATCTATCACAGTCAATCCGTTGTTTATTTATTAAAGTACTTGTGTGGGTATGCTGGCTGTTCCTGTGACCCTTTCAGCCACGAACTAGTTTCACATTGGAACACACCGAACATTCATATTATTCGTATAGCATTACTTGAGATAGTTGACTTGTTAAAATGCTATCCCCAATTAAGTGTATATTTTATTGTTTTAATGAGAATTTGTATGATTATGATATGTTATAATAATTACACCATTGTGCCAATTATTCATTGTAGCTCAGACATTGTGTTCATTTTCCTAACCATTTTTGTTTTTAATTTCGATTCAAATCCAAGGTTTTTGGATCATTCTTAGGTTTGTTGATTCAGAATGACATTTGGAAGCCTGACTCCCAACATGCTGGATCAATTTTAGTGAATCCCCTCTGAGTTGCTAAGACAAACTGGAGGTTCTATTCAGCGAGAGTGCATTATTATTTGTAGGGGAGTGTGTTGCCTGCTTATTAGATGCTAATGGAGGACAGTGCTGCTGCTTAATTAGTGGGAACATAATAGTGCTAATAGCAGGGTGCATTCAGAAAATATTCATCTTAAGCAGGCCTGTCAGTTGTATTCTGTTTTCTTTTTTTTATAATATATTGAATATTGGTGGCTAGTTCCCATTATTTTTGAGGTTTGTAATTGTTGGTGTTAGTGGGCAAAAGACAAAAATGCATCAATGAGAATTGAAAGACATATACAGTAAGACAATTCCATGACTCTGTTTGAGTGAATCCAGTTTTGTCTTCATTAAACATAAAAATGTGCTACCCTGTTTTTTGATGTCTGATAACTTATTCACATTGCATTAAAACAGTATGTGGAGATTAGGTGAGGTAAAGAACCTTATAGTAATGATAAACAGTGGTTTTGGTCATTATGTGTAGTTATCTGGTTCCCATTACAATGACTGACAAGTTGGTGATCAGTATTTTAAAGTTATTTCTGGAAGGAAGGTAATTCTGACATTATAATGGAGCCTTAGTTGAAACTTGCCTTTTGTCACTTACTCAGATTTTGAAATCCTATATCCAATGACATTGTGCTGTTAGAATGCGTTAAAGGTCATATGCAACTTCTTGCAAAAGTTATGATTTTAGCAAAAGTGTTTGCAAGCATGAAAATGCTTACAAACACCTTTTTTAACTAAAGTTTTTTTTATTTTAAAGCATAATTTTCTGCAAAAAATGTGTTTTTAAATTTTTAAAATATGTTGAGACAACATACACAGTAAGAACCAGAATAAGAACGACAAGATCCAGAGAAAATTAAAACAAGTACAACTACCCCTATCCATCTATGTATAATTTTACTCTATTAAAGCATACATTTTAAAATGTTGCCTTAAAAAAAAAAAAACTCTTGGTGATTGTGTAACTTGAGTGGATTTTCTTTCTAATGTTCTGCATTAACACACTGGCAGGACCTAACTGTAAAATTGTGGAAGAATGTGCTAATTAGGCTTAACTGGGATGTGTATTGAATTGTAAATAGGCAATTAACAACATGTTTGATTAAAAGTTTGGCAGTTTAACTACCTGTTAGTTTAACTGTTATTTTTTTACCTAATTGCTTTATTAATTGCACATCCCGATCAGTGCTTCCCCTCACAGTTGGGTAATGGTCTTGCCAACACGTTACTGCTAATATTAATGAAGGACATCAAGAGGCACATCCATTAAACCTGCACATTCGGTGGAGATTTTTAAGGTGAATTTTCTAACATATGTTTTAAAAAAGGTAAATAATAAAAAAAAGTTTGTTGCACAATCAGTTGTGAAAAGCAGTCTGCATATAATCTGCACACGATCCGATTATCTTGAAGCAAATCTCGCATCTAGTTCCTATTTTTGAGGATCGTCCTTATTTTCTGGCCTGATTTAGCCTCCATATGATATACCTATTGTTGGCCTAATGTTGCTGTGTTTTAGGCTTGATTCACTCCTTCACACTATTTATAAACCCCTTGCTTCACATGTGATTTTTAAAGCGGTCTAGTACATACAAAACCTCACTACATGACCCGTATAATACAGGCATCAATAATTTAGAGTACAGTCTTCTTGTGTGTCCCTTTTTCAAAAGAAAAACCTGAGTTACTTTAGTAGAATTTTACATTGCAGTTCATTACAAGTGTACAGATTTTGTACGCTCTTTGATAACATGCTTATATTTTTCCATAATTTCTGTCACTCTGTTTTTCAAACTTTTGTTCCAGTTTAATATCCCACATTCCTGCTGCAAGTGGGAAGAGTTGTATGCTAATTGGTATTCAGATGTTCTACTAATTCATTGTCCACATTTTTGGCTGGATGTAAAATGATGTCAAGGGCCTTGGTACCTGTTTTCATTGTCTGCAGGTTGAGAGGTATGTCTTGGAGAAAGGCTTCTATAATTGTTTTTGTTTGAAAGATGGCATGGACACTGTTTGGTCCCGTTTCTAATCGGTCTTGCAGGAGGAATGAGGGGACTTAGCAAACCTTAAGCATGTTAAGGGTTTTTGTGACAGGATATTATAATTAGAGGGGTATGTAGGTTGTATTTTGGCATATTCATTGCTGATTGTGGAATATTTTTTGTTGGGGGAGTAGAAGCTGAGAAATCAAGCTTCTCAAAATACATTTGTCCATGAAAACAGAATGCAAAGCTTGAACTTTAGTGGGAAGTATCAGGAGCAAAAAAAGTATTTCAGGCTAAGTGTAGTATAGCATACTTAAATGTGGCAGTGAAGTATTAAAGCTTCACTTCCTGACTAAAATGCAGAGAAACACAAGGTTATACCAGAGATTCTTAAGTGGAGAACAGCAGGAGTCTGAACAAGTAACACATTAAATCTGTGGATTGGCATTAGCGGGCAGGAGAACATCTGCTAGTGCAGTTGACGCACTCAAGCCAGGCAACACCACCAGCAATAATTCCACATGAAGCAGACCCCTGACAGCCTTATTGAGCATCAAACCCCATTAGTGATGCTTGGTAGAAAGGGCTTTCATGGACAACATATATGTGGCCTCTCTGGTGTTCAGAGATGAAGCATTGGCTATAATCCTTGCAACTCTGTTTAAACAAATGGCCTGGATGGTAGAGAAGCTGATATAGGGGGAGGGGGGATTATGAGATACAAGTCTGCACACCTACATTAGGATGGGGAGACTCGTTTGTGGGCATGTATCTTCCAGTTGAAGATAGACTGTTAGGACACATGTCAAAACCTGGTTAGTGAGTAGACGGGTGGGGGGGTTGAAATGGGTGCATCGCTGCAGACAATGAGACATTTCCCTCAGTTCCTCTGTTGCATGCCTGCATACCCTCCTGTGTAATCCACCACATGAGGGAGGAAGGAATTAAGTTTGAATCTTCTTGATCTTGTACATCTACTGTCCTTCCCATTTAAGGATTAAATGCATATTAAAGTTGGGAGGCCTTTGCCGTTTGGATAGGTGAGATCCACCCAGTGAAATGATATGCCCCTGTTGTGGTTGTGCTGTTCCCATATAGTATGGAAGAACTGGATTTGCAGGGGATATAGTCAGAGGTGGCTGACTATAGAAACAGCAGCATTAATATTTAAAAAAAAATGCATGCAGTACGTGCTGCAAGGATTTGACTCCAGCTCCTTAAGCTGATTCTTCCTTCACTCAAATATGTTAATTCACATTCAACTCTTATAGCAACCCTTTGGGCATCCAATGCCATCCACAGAGTTTATTAGGTAAGTGAGGAGGAGAAGTAGATTGCCAGGCCTTTTTACTATATTACATACACCTACAGAAAAAACTGTTGCCAGTCCACTAACTTCATGTCTTTGTGATGTGAGAAGAAACTGGATTCCCAGAAAAAAAAATATGTGCACTCAAGAAGGGTATTCCAACTCTGCTCAGAAAGCACCCCAGCCAAGAACCTCACAGAAGGACCTACTGCTCCAAGGTGACTATGCCAGTCATTGCTTTACTGTGCTGTCCCTTAGGCTAATGTTGCAAAATGTTGAACATATCTTGAGTATCTTAAGCAAAAGCAACTTACAGTTCTGTCCTGTTTAGTTGTAAGCATTTTTTTATAGTATACCACGACAAGGCCAAATGCATATTCTTGTTAATCTGCAGAGCCTTCCAAATCCTTTTTGCTTTTTGTCTCCTGTTCCGTGCTGTATTGCTGTGTAGTACTTTTGTATGTTAGCACATTTTGTGCAGCATTCTGATGTAGTTTACCTTCTGTTGTGTCATGTCAGATATTTTTGAATCCCAGCCAGCATTTTCCCCTCTGTTTCAGTCAGGTGTAGTGTTAGTCTGGGGTAGGCAGGAGCGGCCTTAGGCCAACTGGTGCCCTAGGCGAAAGGGCTCCATGGCGCCCCCCGCCACACCACCCGGTGCCCCCATTGTGGTCTACCTGCACCATCCAATTACTGGAAAAGTGCCCCTGCTAGAGCAGCGCCCTAGGCGGCTGCCTAGTAGGCCTATGCCTAAGGCCGGCTATGAGGGTAGGCTTTGGCAGAATTTTACAAGAAGTTAGACTTTTGCTGGGACAAAACATTGCAGTCAGATGTGAAGGTGGGGTGTGTGTGTTGGGGGAGAGTTTTGCTTTGGAGGGAACTGAACAAGTGTTTTACCCCAATGAACTGGTTACATTGGTATTAAGTGTAGCAATGTTTTAGCTTAGTCACTGACATCAGTGTGAGGAAAGACTAATTTCTGGCCTAATATTAATGCCTGTATAAAAAGGTGTTTGTGTAGGAGCTGGTATTGCTAAAACGTAAGTGAGGTAAGCTGCGGATAAACATGTCAGTTTGAGCCTTTTTTGGGTGTGAGATGGTATCTGCTGTGAATGCTCTTTTGATTAAATCATACAAGTAAATTATTTTTTTTTATATGTTCCATGTGTTCATTTTGTACTACCATTAACAAACTGGTCTCAAACATTTACAAAAAAAGTTGCAGACGGACTGGCTGAACAGTCACGTTGAGTTAAAGTTGTTTTTCCAGTAGAGAACCAGTTCACATTTTTGAGAACCAATCAGTGAAACAGGAAGAAATTATATTGAGCTTACAGCAAGCTTTCTAGTCGGGCCAGCTGTACCAATTACTGGAGTTCATTTTCAGATGTCATTGTTTGCAAACAGAAAATAAGGGCACTTTATAACAGCAACCAAAGATAGCACTTTTGGGCATATCAGATATACTTGTTTATTGAAACTGAGAACAAATGTAGCTAGTAAAAGTTTCCATTGTAGATTAAAAAAAGAAGATGTGAGGGATGACTATTTTAATGATTTAAAGTATATTTTATGTTTTTATACAGAATGTTTCTCTGTTTTCTTGGCAGTTTGAGAGAACCATTGTGGGAAGAAATTGTTTTCACCAGCGTTATTTTTTTCATATGCTCTGTGAGTGCAGGAGATTGCATAAGAAATAAAAGTGTATGACTGACTTGTATTTATTTACTCTTTGTTGACTGAGCCAATCCCAGTAGGCCAGTGTCCTTTTTTCAGGGGAAGCCTGAGGCAGTATTCATACTGAATAGGAGATATGTGGCTAGGGCACTTTCCCCACTGAGTATTGCAGTGAGATAACCTGGACCACCACAAATTCAGGTAGGGGGCACCTCTGATTAATGTCTTATCCAAAGGACAGCACACTCAGGAGTGCAGCCACCTCTGTTATGCTGCACAGCAATGTCAGTGTTAGAAAAATTTAAGCCAGGTACTTGGGGTGGGAATAGAACGCGCACAACCTTCTAATCTTCTAGTACCAATGGCATGAGTACAGCAGAATGCAATGTCAGTGGCTCTTCAGGCAACACAGTCTTGTTGGTGATTGTTAAAAAGGTTTAATATTGAGAAACACTGAAACTCATTCTTAAGGAATCTACAATTGCAAGTTCAACTTGCTACCAGCTTCAGTGATGAAACAAGCTCATTCTGGTCATGTTTGCTGTAGGCCTGTAGAAATGCGTTTTTTTCCCCAACACCTTTATTAGCACTTAAGATGTGGGTAAACATACATTAATATAAAATAAAGCAAACCATAGTAACTTGTTTACAGTTGCATACATCACATTTGCTCTTTTTTATAGCTAATTGCTCAATTCCTGCATTGCCTTAAACCTCACTCCTTCACCAGAACATTATTTTGTTTGTATTTTCCCATAGTTTCTATTAATTTCTATGTAATTTGCTCCTTTCCTTTTCTAAAGATCCCACTTCCAGTTCTGCTATCAGCGTTACAATATTCAATATTTCAAATGCTGTTGGTTTAGACTTTAGTTTCCATTTTCTAGTGATTTTTTTGTAGTCACCAGAATTAAACTTAACAAGGCTTTACTGTGTCTAGGCAATTCAAATCCTGTGTCCCAGCTCAAAACGATTTAGTTTTCCCCATTTGCTTACGATATACTTCTGACAGAGTACTCTGAAGGTAATTTTAAATTGCATATCTTCAAATAGCTGTTCCATCAT